>NC_053026.1:200036746-200134929 GCF_003073215.2 Triticum urartu | reverse complement strand
AATCCTAACCAGAGAAACATTGGCAGCTTCAAACAAATTCTCGGAAGAAACGCCACCTGCAGCACTCACACAAGCAGAAGAACCTCCTGGATCTACAGGGGGGCACCTGTATTAACATCCCGAGAGAATTCAAATCTTGGGGAAGTTCCACTCCCTAGGCCGGCAGAACGAGGCATAGTTAGAACAAGACGTTCAATAACCCTAAAGAACACAACCTCAGCCTGTGTCTTCCACTGCATACAAAAACAAAAGTCAACGCGTCAGAAAACAAATGAAGGAACATGGGAACAAAAAATATACAAGACAATACCAGAAGTTCAAGTTAAACTACACAGGAAAGAATAATGCATAGAAACACTCACAGGCAATCTCCCAAACACCCAGTTGGCTGGGTCATCATCACCCTTCGTGACCAAGTCAGCCGCAGCAAGCTCAAGAAGCTTGGCCTGATCCATGAAATTGATGTGAGGGGTCCTGAAGTCAATATTAGGCGTCTTGTCAATGATAAGGCAGTCCAAATACATAAGCAGCGGCGCGATGGCATAGCCTGTGACAGCTTTTCCTCTGCTAGTACCTTGCTGATACCTAACAACAGCACTCCGAATATCGTCAACAACCAACTGGCAGTAGTCCATGTCTGCCATGTCCTCAAACACAAGGTTCTCGGCCATTGCTGCCTCCCTGGACACTCATGTAGACGTTCCAAGGATAACCACCTTCATGAAAACAATAAGGTAAAACACCTGCAGAGCAAGATCGTCATTCGTCTCATCCTTCACAAGTTCAGCGAGGATATTCCGCAAATCCTTTGTCTTGATGTCATCACTCCTAGCATACCCAAGCTTGCCCTTCAACCTCATAACAGCATCATCGAAACCATCATTCGAGGGCCTAGGGGGGGTACGATTACCTTGAGGGAACCCAAAGAGATGGTGAATAGCATCACTTGTAATACGTATAACCTTGTTCGCCTCACCCATGTCCAAAATCATGGTTGAAGGGTCAATCCTCGTGTAGATGTTTCCCATCAAAGGACGAGAAATGTTGGAATCAACCTTCAAGTCAAACACACAACCAAAACCAGCATTGATAACCCTTGTCTTGTGCCTAAGTTGTAGCATTTCCACACACGTCTTGACCTCTTTCAGTGAGCAGCGAACCGTCTTGTTAAAACGTTTCACCTCACCTCCTCCTTGGCCACCTTCTTCGGGCGCTTTGCCTCCTCTCTTCCTCCTCTCAGGCCACTGCACAAGCTGATACTGAAAAAAATACATTGACAAGGAAATAAGGCAGAACAATGAGACACACAAGCTTCACCAAAATTCCACTAATGCCTACATACGCACCACATCTCAGAAGTCCAACTATGTCTACATAGGTAGTACAACCATGTATGACCAGAAGTTAACATGCTTTCAAAAATGTTGGAAAATTACAAAAGCAGAAGTTCAACCATGTATACCAAGGCAGTAATCAAACATGTATCTCAGAAGTCCAACTATGTCTACATAGGCAGTACAACCATGTATGAACACTAGTTAACATGCTTTCAAAAATGTTGGAAATTTAAAAGGCAGAAGTTCAACCATATACACTAAGGCAGTAATCAAACATGTATACAAACAAGTTGAGCTAATTTCTTCATGTATATACCCAGAAGTCCAACTATGTACACAAAGGCAGTAATACCATAAAAGCAAAGCATGTCGGCTAATTTATTCGTCTATATTGAGATGGAGCAGAAGGTCAGCTATGTACGCCAAGGCAGTGCTAAAAACAATAAAACTACAGCAACAGGAACAAATGCTCTAAAAACAGTAAACATGAGACATTCATACCTGATTAGCGGCAGCAGCAGCATCGACGTCGTCCTCATCATCAGCATTGAAATCAGCATCATCCTTGTTCTCTGGATTAACATGAGAACGCTTCTTCACACCCTTGTTGACCTTTGCAAGTGGAACCTTGCGCTTCACGCCGCATTTCTTACCCTTACCAGATGCACCAGCACCAAGCGGAGAAGGTGTAGGCGCGGCAGTGGCAAGCACACGAGGACTAGGGTGTGGCGTACCACCAAGGCCTAACCCTTCATCTTCAACAACTTCTGCAGGCCTTGAAACACGTGGGCTCCTCCGAGGAGTAACTTCACCAACTACTAGCTTCCTCGCAGCAGTCTTCTTGATTTTCTTCTTAACAGGGACAACCTTGCCATCACTACCACACGACACGTCTTCCTCAACAGTGAGCTCAGCCGCATGAACAGATCCAGGAACATCAGAACCTTTCTCAAGGCGGGCCGCCCTCTTCTTGTCAAAATCTTCTTGCTTCTTCCTCTTACGTTGGTCCTCCAGGAGAAGCTGAAGAGGCACATCCTCGGGTTGCATGACAGGTTCAGTGCCATCAACAGACTGCGACTGCGTCTCTGACATCTGAAGAGAGCACAAAGGATCCAAAACGGAATCACAACCTTTGACTGACGGAGCCACCTCCTCAGCAGCAGTAGGGGTTTCTGATAAACCCAACTCATATAAAACATCGTTGATGGTGTTCATAGCTTCCTCCTCTGTGGACACATCTGCAAAGAACACAAAAAATCGAAGCAAAAAAAAAAGTCAGGAACAAAAACAAAAACAAATGACAATAACAAGCTAAAAAACATGGCTCAAAACTTTAAAATGAAAAGAAAAGGGGTTTCACATACTAGGTGAAGCAAGAGCTGCAGAAGCAAGATCCTCAAGGCTTGAAAAATTCTCAAGGCTCGAAGCAACCTCGACAAACACAGTCAAAGGGATAATGGGTGATTTAGCCGCATCAGATACTGGAGCATCAGTATTAACCTCTGAAGCTCCATCTTGATCGCAGGCATTTTTTTCAGAACTATTCAACTCATCACCAACTACAAAATATGCAAGTAAAAAGGCAGCTGAGTTCTAATCCACAATCCTACACCAAAGGGACTTCTACTTTTACAACAATTTCCAATACCCAGAAGTTCAACAATACCTAACAAAGAAGTAAACACAAAAAACAAACTAAAAATCTACAAACTAAATATAAAAACAATCTACACTAGAGGGGCTACTACATATATCATGAATGTCCAGAAGTTCAACGATACATAACAAAGCAGTAAAACAAAATGTGCATAATAGAAGTTCAACCAAATTTCATTACAATCAAACAATAATTAAAACCAGAAGTTCAACTATGTGACCCAAGCAAGTAGCACATAAAAAAGATGTAGCATGACCACAAACAGTATTTCACAGGCAAACTAAATATCAATGCCATCAACATGATAACAAAAAAACAAAGATATAAACTACAAAAATGAAACATCTGGGAAGTCCAACAACACTTGGTGACAAAGTTTCACCTGCAAAATCATCAACTACAAAGTAAGCAAACACTCTACTAACTCAAACTAATGGTAAAAAGCATACACATAACCATTACTAGAAGTTCACACTATTAAGAATGGCAGTCCAACATGAATACTAAGTGAAGATATGGGCAGACATATATGAGAATAATGCTATTTAAAATACAAGATACAACTACATTAAGATACCTGGAGAAGGTTTTGAAGCCATGACAACACAACCGCCTTGATGAATGCAACTCCAAACACTAGAACAACCTGCTAAAAATAGGGGATTGATTGCATATAGTTAGCAAGTAAAAAATCATACAACAAGATACAAAAAGAAACTGAATCAAACCCTAGGATGAAACAACTACAACGTACCAACAAAGGATGAACAGTAGCACATCTAGGCAAGCACAACAAAAAAATGTATCCATAAACTAAATACAATGTCACAGACAAAATCTAGACTTCGAAATCCACAGCACTAATGCAATTAAATACATCAGATTCAGCATCAACCATCCATCACACCACACCCTCTCTTACATTCATCTGACTGCTAAAATCAACAAAGGGGAAATGAAATCCACACAAGTATGAAGGGACAAATAGCACACACAAGCATCTCACAAACAAATCTGACCACGGGGAATTGAAATCCAACCACCACACGCATAAGAACCCTACCTAATCTACCACCAAACCATCAGAAGAAGGGGGGGCGGACGCGAGAGCACACAGAAGAAACATGCAGGCCTCGACAGATCTGGCAAAACTAGAAGCAAGCATTAGGAGGGGGCAGCACTTGTACCTCTCCAGACGACTCCCGCACGCATGAATCCGCGTCGGTTCTTCCACTCCCCACAATGCCACGCGCACCTTGCAACCGCGCAGGCAATTGCCGCCCTCACTTCAGAGCATAAGAGAGCGGGCTGGGCGAGAGAGAGCAGGGTGTGGGGGAGAAATAAGAGCGGGGGCGTGCGCCGCTTACTCCAGCACGAGGGCAGGGGACAGGGGCGGAGAAATCGGGGGGAGTTGGAGGAGAGGAAGGCAGCGGAGCGACGGAGAGGGGGGAGAGAGCGAGCGACAATGGGAGAGGAGTTTTCTGACAGGTGGTCACGAGGGAGATGGTCACTTAATGCCTCTCTGTCGTGGGACTTGCAGCGCCACTGAATTTACACTTTTACCCCCCAACAGCTAAAATAGTAAATACATGTGTGGATAAATAAATGCACCATTTGAATGCATCTATTATAATGAGATAAGATCACAAAACAGCACAACTGATATCCTCAAAACCAAAAATAGATGGCAAATACAGTACTAAAGGAAGAAACATACATACATAAATATGCCCCTAAAAAAACAAGAGAAAAGAAGTTCAAAAAATAAAGAACAGAAGTTCAAGTACCCTAATAAAAGAAGCAAAGGAATAAGAATAAATAAACCATAAAGAAACAAAAAGAAGAAGTTCAACTACAAAAATAGATGAAGTTCACCCTAAACCCTAAAAACCCTAAGATAGATAGTGGGGTCACGGATGTGATGGACTCGCCTCCGCATGCGACGACGCGGCACGCCGCGTCGTCGCCTGCTCCGGCTCGTTCCTGTCTCGGCCTCGGAGGGGGAGGGGAGGGGGTCCCTCCCCCCCTCCCCCCCTGCTCGGCCTCGTGCTACCGCATTGCTGCGCGCTAGGATTTGACAGGACGCAATGCAGTTATTCTGTTTCCACCCCCACCGCACGCACCCTAAACCCTAAAAACCCTAAGATAGATAGTGGGGTCACGGATGTGACGGACTCGCCTCCGCATGCGACGACGTGGCACGCCGCGTCGTCGCCTGCTTCGGCTCGTTCCTGTCTCGGCCCATACTTGGGCTAATCCCATGATTTCTCACGAGACAAAAGTCTAAAAAGAACATCTGGAGAACTAAAAAATACAAAGAAAAACAAACAAAATATAGAGCATCATGCACCTTCGCCTTCCAATGTGGAGTGCAAATCTCCAAAACCAGAAGTTCAACCATTAATAAAAAAGAAGTCCAGATCCTACTGAAGATAGTGCTTGTGATCCAGCTCCACACTTACACACTAGTTACAACAAATTGCAGAAGAAATCTACTAAGGGTTTTTGATTTCTGGAATGTAATCTGTCCTGTAATATCAATGTCAGAAAGATGAACCTGCATTCAAGAAAAATTTTGCTGTGACATAAAAAACCAAGAAAGAAGCACCTGAGGAATAGTAATGTTTAGTGTCGAAGAAACAAAATGCACAAGGCGTAAGTTAACTAATAAAATGTTCTAAATAAAGGTAAGTTCAAGTTGTAAAAACACAGAAGTTCAGCATTTGGAAAAAACATCAAATGAACATGTAGAAAAGACAAAGTACACAGAAGCAAAAATCTTGTAAGTTCACGTTAAACACAAACTGAAGTTCTACCACTGTTTGAAGTATGCAAACGTGTTACAAAAAAAGTAAGGTATGCATGCGTATTTGGGAATAATCCCATAGTTGCCACGGAACAAACTAAAACCCAAATTAGAAAATTGAAAATTACAAAAAAAAAAAATAGAGCGCGATGTTGCACCACCTTGCAATGTGGAAATCAGGAAGTTCAATCACTGGTAGCATAGAAGTCCAATTACTACCACAGAATGTGGATGATCCAAAAAACTAGCCCCGAAGACAGAATAAATATAAAAAGGATGATTTGTGTATCTATGGACCACCTCCACATTTACGTATATGAGTACTCTGAAAAACAAAAAAATGTACACAAAATTTTTATAACAACACCAACCGAACAGATCGTATTGCAGCATCAACCAAAAAACATGCATTAAAACGAGGGAAGTTCAAGCACAAAAGGTGCAGAAAGTCCAACTCTGTAACACAGACAGTAGAATCACTGGAAAAAATGCATTATCGAATTTGCTTTTCAGATTTAATCACTTGGGTGACTACACCTTCTCAGGCCGCGACCTCGAACGATATCCTATTGCGCCCTGACATCAAAACGATAAATCAACCAAGCTGTCTCATTCAAGAACCGAAAACCAGCACGGGCGGACACGAGATCCAATCACCCGATTTCAGCGGTGTATTCGCCTTCCCGATGGAATTAACAACGCATGAACGGTCCAATCTCACTACTACAATCAAACCCGCCCTCTATACTCAAATAAAAATAACAAATCTACAGAAGCGGCGGAACCACTCCCGCGGACGAAGAACACAGAGCCTCAAATCAAATCCGTTGAAATTAACGACAAATTGCCCACGAAACTCGTACTTAAACCAAATTACCATCATGTTAGAGGTTCCAGAACATCCACTAAATGCATTAAACTTATAAACAGACACGAGTTCATTCGCCCCGAGAGTGAATCCGCCAAAATGCAAAATTACAAATCAAAACGAGCATTTAGATGCAGGTATGAGTATCTGGATTACAGTCACATCCCACACAACACTACCGACCGGAATAATTCGCGGGGGAAGCCACGGTTGCGAAGATAGCCCGAAGTTTGGGTTTGTACAGAGGGAAGTTCAGGCGCGTTACTCAGGCAGTTCAGGTTGTGATCAGAATATTATTCTGATCCCGTGATTAGAATAGTGTTTATGTGTGTATATATATATATATTGTCATATGATCTCTTATGCTAAAGTAACAATTCAATCACAATTTCAAGTATGAATCATAAACTTCATTGAGAACCAACAAACTCTAATCTCAGTCATTGAGGCAATTGCAATTTATCATAACATAGGAAAGAGTCAATATAAGAGCTTTTCAGCAAGTCCACATACTCAACCATCTTTTAGTATTTCACAATTGCTAACACTCATGCAATACTTATGGGTATGGAGTTTTAATCGGACACAGAGAAAGATAGGGGCTTATAGTTTTGCCTCCCAACGTTTTACCTCAAGGGTAATGTCAACAATAATAGTTCATGAAGACTCACATCCAATTAGCTATATATATATCAGGATCTTTCCAACATATTGTGCTTGCCAAAGGATAAAATGTAAAAAGGAAAGGTGAAGATCACCATGACTCTTATGTAAGGTAAAAGTAAAAGATAGGCCCTTCGAAGAGGGAAGCAGAGGTTGTCATGCGCTTTTATGGTTGGATGCACAAAATCTTAAAGCAAAAGAACGTCACTTTATATTGCCACTTGTGATATGGACCTTTATTATGCAGTCCATCGCTTTTATTTCTTCCATATCTCAAGATCGTATAAAGATTATTTTCTCCCACACTAATAAGTCATACATATTTAGAGAGCAATTTTTATTGCTTGCACCGATGACAACTTACTTGAAGAATCTTACTCAATCCATTTGTAGATATGGTGGACTCTCATGGCAAAACTAGGTTTAGGGATATTTGGAAGCACAAGTAGTATCTCTACTTGGTGCAAATGAATTGGCTAGCATGAGAGGGAAAGGCAAGCTCAACATGTTGGATGATCCATGACAATATAATTTCTTTCAGATGAAAGAAAACATAACCCATTACGTTGTCTTCCTTGTCCAACGTCAACTCTTTAGCATATCATACTTTAATGAGTGCTCACAATCATAAAAGATGTCCAAGATAGTATATTTATATGTGAACCTCTCCTTCTTTATTACTTCCTATTGATTGCAACGATGACCAAAACTATGTTTGTCAACTCTCAACAACTTTTATTCATCATACTCTTTATATGTGAAGTCATTACTCTCCATAAGATCCATATGATCTCTTTATTTATTTTTATTTCTTCTCTTTTATTTTATTCCCTCAAGATCATAGCAAAATAATAAAGCCCTTGACTCAACACTAATCTTTATTATATATAGCTCACGTACTCGATTACATAGAAGGATAGTAAAGCAAAACTCACAACTAGATCATACTAAAACTTTATTCTACTAGATCAAGATATTATCAAAAGGATCGAACTAAGAAAAACGGTAAAGATAAAAGTGATGGTGATACGATACTGGGGCACTCCCCCAAGCTTGGCAGTTGCCAAGGGGAGTGCCCATACCAGATACTCAGTTCTTCTTTGTTGGTGAAGAAGGTGGAGTTGTTGATGATGTAGGCTTGTCGTCCCTCTTCCAAGGCATAGGCTCGCCATCATAGAAGGATGATCAAGTCTCCTGAATCCTCAAATCTGCAGCCAAACTCATTCCTCTTGAATATATATTCATACTCACAGTTTTGATTTTGCAGGTCATAGATCTGGGCTTGGAGGTGCTCGATTTTCTCATAAAGCTTGAAGATGGCCTCCCCAATGTCCTTGACATCCAGCTTGTGTTTGTTGGTGAACTCCGTGATTTTAATGTGATTGGAGTCGAGTCCACGCTCCACCATCTCCTTACACTTGAAAACTTGTTGCTCCAATGCCTCGAGCCTTGCCTCCGTGTTTCCGGTCCTCCTTGGTCCCTCAACATCGCGGATGTGCAACAACCCCTCATGCATCTCAATGGTTTGAGGGTGTTGCAGCACCTCCGCGAGGTAGGGGTCGATGACCTTCTCGAAGAACTTGTCCTTGGGGGCACTTGAAGACGACATGACGACCTAGATTTGTCAAAAAAACAGCTCGAAACAAAGACAAGAGATATTTGCGAGATACGGTGGTGAAAACCTTCGAGAGATTATATAATGAATTTCGACCGACTAAAAGAAGTATTGTGCAAGAAAACGGAGTTCGGAGAGTGCACGAGGTGCCCACGAGGCAGGGGGCACGCCGAGGGGGGTAATGCGCGCCTCCCACCCTCGTGGAAGCCTCGTGTCCTTCCTGGACTGCTTCTTATTTTCCTATTTTCTTATATATTTCAAAACAAAGAAATATTGCCATTAGAACTATTTTGGAGTCGGTTTACTTACCGTACCACATACCTATTCCTTTTCAGAGTCTGAAGCGTTCTGGAAAGTGTCCCTTATGTATTCCTCCGGGGTTACGGTTTCAATAATATTAGTTTCAACATTTATGGGATTACCTAAGATATAATGTTTGATTCTTTGACCATTTACCACCCTCGGATTTGTGCCTTCAAAGTTGTTGATTTTTATGGCACCGGAACGATAGACCTCCTCAATAACGTAAGGACCTTCCCGTTTAGAGAGAAATTTTCCTGCAAAAAATCTTAAATGAGAGTTGTATAGCAATACATAATCACCTACATTAAACTCACGCTTTTGTATCCTTTTGTCATGCCATCTTTTAACTTTTTCTTTAAACAGCCTGGCATTTTCATAAGCCTGGGTTCTCCATTCATCAAGTGAGCTAATGTCAAATAACCTCTTCTCACCGGCAAGTTTGAAATCATAATTGAGCTCTTTAATGGCCCAATATGCCTTATGTTCCAGCTCAAGAGGTAAATGACATGCTTTACCATAAACCATTTTATACGGAGACATACCCATAGGTTTTTTATATGCAGTCCTATAGGCCCATAATGCATCATCAAGTTTCTTGGACCAATTCTTTCTAGATCTATTAACAGTCTTTTGCAAAATTAATTTGAGCTCTCTGTTACTCAATTCTACTTGACCACTAGATTGTGGGTGATAAGGAGATGCAATTCTATGATTAACGTCATACTTAGCAAGCACTTTACGAAAGGCACCATGAATAAAATGTGAACCACCATCAGTCATTAAATATCTAGGGAATCCAAACCTCGGGAACATAACTTCTTTAAGCATCTTAATAGAGGTGTTATGATCAGCACTACTAGTTGGAATAGCTTCTACCCTCTTAGTAACGTAATCAACAGCGACTAAAATATGTATACCCATTAGAGGAAGGAAAAGGTCCCATATAATCAAAGCCCTAAACATCAAATGGTTCAATAACAAGTGAATAATTCATAGGCATTTCTTGACGTCTACTAATATTACCAATTCTTTGACATTCATCACAAGACAAGAAAAACTTACGGGCATCCTTGAAGAGAGTAGGCCAATAAAAACCGGATTGCAATACCTTATGTGCAGTTTTATCTCCAGCATGGTGTCCTACATAAGCCTCAAAGTGACACTTGCGTAGGATCTGTTCATGTTCATGCTCAGGTACCCAACGTCTAATAATACCATCTACTCCTTTATAAAGATGTGGGTCATCCCAAAAGTAACGTCTCAAATCATAGAAGAACTTTTTCTTTTGTTGGTATGTGAAACTAGGTGGTATAAATTTAGCAACAATATAATTAGCATAATCAGCATACCATGGAGCAATTCGAGAAGCAATTATGACATTTAATTGTTCATCAGGAAAGCTATCGTCAATAGGTAGTGGGTCATCAAGAACATTTTCTAACCTAGACAAGTTGTCTGCAACGGGGTTCTCAGCTCCCTTTCTATCAATAATATGCAAATCAAATTATTGTAGCAAGAGAAACCATCTAATAAGTCTAGGTTTAGCATCTTTCTTTTCCATAAGGTATTTAATAGCAGCATGATCAGTGTGAATAGTTACCTTAGAATCAACAATATAAGGTCTGAACTTATCAAAAGCAAATACAACTACTAAGAATTCTTTTTCAGTAGTAGCATAATTTCTCTGGGCATTGTCTAGAGTTTTACTAAAATATTGAATAACATTTAATTTCTTATCAACTCTTTGCCCTAGAACAGCACCTACAGCATAATCACTAGCATCACACATAATTTCAAAGGGTAAATTCCAGTTAGGTGGCTGAACAATAGGTGCAGAAATCAATGCTTTCTTAAGTATTTCAAATGTGTTCTTAAGTATTTCAAAGGCTTCTACACAATCATCATCAAAGACAAAAGGAATATCCTTTCGTAATAGGTTGGTCAGCGGCCGAGAAATTTTTGAGAAGTCCTTAATGAACCTCCTATAAAAACCGGTATGACCCAGAAAACTTCTTATACCTTTGATGTCCTTGGGACACGGCATCTTTTCAATCGCATCAACTTTAGCTTTGTCAACTTCAATACCTCTTTCAGAAATTTTATGCCCCAAGACAATACCTTCATTAACCATAAAGTGGCACTTCTCCCAATTCAAGACAAGATTAGTTTCTTCACATCTCTGCAAAACTCGATCAAGGTTGCTTAAGCAATCATCGAAAGAGGATCCATAAATGGAGAAATCATCCATGAAAACCTCACATATCTTTTCAGAAAAGTCAGAGAATATAGCCATCATGCATCTTTGAAAGGTAGAAGGTGCATTACATAAACCAAAAGGCATATGTCTATAAGCAAAAGTACCGAAAGGGCAAGTAAAAGTGGTCTTTGATTGATCATCAGCTGACACAGGTATTTGAGAGAAGCCAGAGTAACCATCTAGAAAGCAAAAATGTGTATGTTTGGATAATCTTTCTAGCATTTGATCAACAAAAGGCAAAGGGTAAAGATCTTTTTAGTAGCCTTATTTAATTTGCAGAAATCAATTACCATCCTATAACGTGTAATAATTCTTTGCGGAATCAATTCATCTTTATCATTAGGAACAACAGCAATACCTCCCTTCTTAGGGACACAATGGATAGGACTTACACACTGGCTATCAGCAACGGGATAAATTATACCTGCCTCAAGGAGCTTTAATATTTCCTTTCTTACCACTTCTTTCATCTTAGGATTCAGCCGTCGTTGGTGATCAATAATTGGTTTGGCGTCTTTCTCCAAATTTATTTTGTGTTGACATAGAGTGGGACTAATTCCCTTAAGATCATCAAGAGTATATCCAATAGCAGCATGGTGCTTCTTCAGAGTTTTCAATAATTTCTCTTCCTCCTTCTCTGAAAGGTTAGCACTAATAATCACAGGATATATTTACTTTTCATCAAGATAAGCATATTTAAGAGTATCAGGTAATGGTTTGAGCTCAAACGCGGGGTCACCCTTGGGTGGAGGAGGATCCCCTAGGATTTCAACAGGCAAATTGTGTTTCAGAATAGGTCCCTGTTTAAATAATACTTCATCTATTTCCCTTCTTTCATTCATGAACATGTCATTTTCATAGTCTAGCAAATATTGTTCTAATGGATCAGTAGGAGGCACGGCAATAGAAGCAAGACCAATAATTTCATCTTTACTAGGCAATTCTTTATCATGGGGTTGTCTACGAAATTTAGCAAAATTAAACTCATGAGACATATCCCCTAAACCAATAGTAACAACATCCTTCTTGCAATCTATCTTAGCATTAACAGTATTCAAGAAGGGTCTACCAAATATAATGGGACAAAAGCTATCTTGTGGGGAACCAAGAACAAGAAAATCAGTAGGATATTTAGCTTTCCCACACAAGACTTTAACATCTCTAACAATCCCAACTGGTAAAATAGTGTCTCTATTGGCAAGCTTAATGGTAACATCAATATCTTCTATCTCAGCTGGTGCAATATCATGAATAATTTCTTTGTATAAGGAAATAGGTATTGCACTAGCACTAGCACCCATATCACATAAGCCATGATAGCAATGATCTCCTATTTTAACAGAAATAACAGTCATGCCTACAACAGGTCTATGTTTATTTTTAGTATCAGGCCTAGCAATTCTAGCAGCTTCATCACATAAGTAAATAACATGCCCATCAATTTTATCAGCCAAGAGATCTTTAACCATAGCAATATTAGGTTCAACTTTAACTTGCTCGGGAGGTGTATAAGTTCTAATATTACTTTTGTTGACTACAGTTGAAGCTTTAGCTTGATCCTTTATTCTAACAGGGAAAGGTGGTTTCTCAACATAAGCAGTAGGAACAATAGGATCATTATAAGTGATAAGTCTTTTCTTCAACTTTAATAGGTGAAACTACTTTTACTTCAATGGGAGGATTATATTTAAACCACTTCTCCTTAGGGAGATCAACATGAGTAGCAATGGATTCACAGAAAGAAGCTACTATCTCAGAGTCAAGTCCATATTTAGTGCTAAGTTTACGGAAAACATCGGTATCCATAAAAGATTTAACACAATCAAACTTAGGCGTTATACCTGACTCTTTACCTTCATCGAGATCCCAATCTTCAGAGTTGTGTTTAATTCTCTCCAATAAATTCCATTTGAATTCAATAGTCTTCATCATAAAGGAACCAATACAAGAAGTATCGAGCATGGACCGATTGTTGTCAGAAAGCCGAGCATAAAAATTTTGAATAATCATTTCTCTTGAGAGCTCACGATTGGGGCATGAATATAACATTGACTTAAGCCTCCCCCAAGCTTGAACAATGCTTTCTCCTTCGCGAGGCCAAAAATTATATATATAATTACAATCACGATGAACAAGATGCATAGGATAAAACTTCAGATGGAATTCCAATTTCAACTGTTTGTAGTCCCATGATCCCATATCATCACATAGCCTATACAATGTCAATGCATCTCCCTTCAAAGATAAAGGAAAGACCTTCTTCTTGATAACATCATCGGGCATAACTGCAAGCTTAAATAATCCACAAACTTCATCCACGTAGATTAAGTGTAAGTCAGGATGCAATGTTCCATCTCCTGCAAAAAGATTAGCTAGCAGTTTCTCTATCATACCCGAAGGAATTTCTAAGTAAACATTTTCATTTTCAGTAGGTTCAGTAGGTTGAGGAGCAACTCTTTGCTCTACTGGTCGAGGTGAAGATACGCCTAACAAGCCCCTCAAAGGATTATGTTCCATAGTAACAAGTGACAGTAAATTTCAGCACACTATATAAATTTTTCCTTACCAAATTCCACCTACCAAAGGCGCTTCACTCCCCGGCAATGGCGCCAGAAAATTGTCTTGATGACCCACAAGTATAGGGGATCTATTGTAGTCCTTTCGATAAGTAAGAGTGTCGAACCCAACGAGGAGCAGAAGGAAACGATAAGCGGTTTTCAGCAAGGTATTCTCTACAAGCACTGAAATTATCTGTAACAGATAGTTTTGTGATAAGGTAATTTGTAACGAGTAGAAAATAATAGAAGTAAATAAGGTGCAGCAAGATGGCCCAATCCTTTTTTGTAGAAAAGGACAAGCCTGGACAAACTCTTATATGAATGAAAGCGCTCCCGAGGACACATGGGAATTATCGTCAAGCTAGTTTTCATCACAATCATATGATTCGCATTCGGTACTTTGATAATTTGATATGTGGGTGGACCGGTGCTTGGGTGTTGTCCTTATTTGGACAAGCATCCCACTTATGATTAACCCCTATTGCAAGCATCCGCAACTACAACAGAAGTATTGAGGTAAACCTAACCATAGCATGAAACATATGGATCCAAATCAGCACCTTACGAAGCAACGCATAAACTAGGGTTTAAGCTTCTGTCACTCTAGCAACCCATCATCTCCTTATTAATTACCAATGCCTCCCTCTAGGCCCAAACAATGGTGAAGTATCATGTAGTCGACGTTCACATGACACCACTAGAGGGATGACAACATACATCTCGTCAAAATATCGAACGGATACCAAATTCACATGACTACTGATAGCAAGACTTCTCCCATGTCCCCAAGAACAAATGTAACTACTCACAAAGCATATTCATGTTCATAATCATAGGGGTATTAATATGCATAATGGATCTGAACATATGATCTTCCACCAAGTAAACCAACTAGCATCAACTACAAGGAGTAATCAACACTACTAGCCACCCAGAGGTACCAATCTGAGGTTTCGATACAAAGATTGGATACAAGAGATGAACTAGGGTTTGAGATGAGATGGTGCTGGTGAAGATGTTGATGGAGATTGACCCCCTCCCGATGAGAGGATCGTTGGTGATGACGATGGTGATGATTTCCCCCTCCCAGAGGGAAGTTTCCCCGGCAGAACAGCTCTACCAGAGCCCTAGATTGGTTCCGCCAAGGTTCCGCCTCGTGGCGGCGGAGTCTCGCCCCGAAAGCTTGCTTATTATTTTTTCCTCGACAAAAGACTCCATATAGCAGAAGATGGGCATCAGAGGGCCACCAGGGGGCCCACGAGGCAGGGGGCGTGCCCCCCACCCTTATGGCCAGGGTGTGGCCCCCCTCTGGAAATTCTTGCACTCAGTATTTTTTATATATTCTAGAAATAGCTTCCGTGAAGTTTCAGGACTTTTGGAGCTGTGCAGAATAGGTCTCTAATATTTGCTCCTTTTCCAGCCCAGAATCCCAGCTGCCGGCATTCTCCCTCTTCATGTAAACCTTGTAAAATAAGAGAGAATAGGCATAAGTATTGTGACATAATGTGTAATAACAACCCATAATGCAATAGATATCAATATAAAAGCGTGATGCAAGATGGACGTATCAAGAAGGCTGTGAGTTTATGCGAGAGATTCATGAAGGAGATTGTGGTCATGATGCCGGCTCTAAATATCTCGTCGCCAAGGCTTTTCGTCACGGTTTTTATTGGTTGACAGCTCATGCTGATGCTGTGAATTTGGTCAGCAAATGTGACGACTGTCAGAAGTTTTCACGATGAGCTCATGTTCCGGCTCAAGAGTTGAGGATGATTCCAATTACTTGGCCGTTTGTGACTTGGGGGCTTGATATGGTTGGGCCCTTCAAGAGGTCCAAGGATAAGAAGATCCACCTTTTGGTGGCAGTTGATAAGTTCACTAAATGGGTTGAAGCAGAGCCGGTTAGTAAGTGTGATACAGAAACGGCGGTTCAATTCATCAAGAAGGTGATCTTCCATTTTGGCTTTCCACACATCATTATAACAGATAATGGTACTAATCTCTCTAAAGGCGCTATGAAATAATTTTGTCAACGGGAGCATATTCGGCTTGACGTTTCCTCTGTGGCTCGCCCTCAATCCAATGGTCAAGCAGAACGAGCTAATAAAGAGATTCTGCGAGGCATCATGCCCCGGCTTATGGTTCCTTTGAAAAGAATGTCGGGTTGTTGGGTGGAGGAGTTACCTTCAGTGTTATGGAGTATCAATACAACCCCAAACAGATCTACAGGTTACACACCTTTCTTCATGGTTTATGGAGCGGAGGCGGTTCTCCCTAGTGACATCCGTCACGATTCACCCCGGGTGGCGGCTTACGTTCAAGCTGATAATGAAAAGGCACGTCAAGATGCACTTGACCTGTTAGATGAGGAGCGTGACCTCACGGCGGCCTGTACACAGATTTATCAACAAGATCTACGTCGTTATCACAGCCGTCGGGTCAAGACCAGAACCTTTCAAGAGGGCGACTTAGTGCTCCGGCTCATCCAGGATCAGACGGGTGTGCATAAACTGTCACCACCTTGGGAAGGACCTTTTGTGGTCAGCAAGAATCTACATAATGGGTCATACTATCTTATTGATGTTTGAGACCACAAGGACTCATGCAAATCGGAGGAGGAGACCCGCCGGCCGTGGAATATTGCTCATCTTCGGCCCTACTATACTTGAGCCACCAGCTCTCATGATGTACATAGTTTGATGATGTATATATTATAAACAGTATAATAAAGCCGGCATCCCTAATAATTCAGGGCCTCTGTCGTTTACTTCTTCAAAGTTGAGTCTTTATCATTGTCTTACATGTTCACTTAAGAGGCTTGACGCCCAAATTACAGGGATCAAAGAGAGTCTGCATGCACGGCACAGCTCAAACATAGGTCCCTGACGAGCACAACTTGTCAGTATGTCACTTGGGGGCTTCCTGTTCAAACATAGGTGTATTCACCAAAGAGAACATAGCGTTACTACCCTCTTGACCAGTTTATCTTGTTCAAACATAGGTGTATTCACCAAAGAGGACATAACCTTTCCGGGTCATCCTACATGTATACCAGCTGCTTCAACTCCATCAGGTAATCCTGATTGACCCGCCGAACTCTTAACAATCAATCTTTATGGTGTATTCGACCAAAGATCTGAGCTTGTTAAGGTTAAAACGCCGGTTTGTCATGTGAGAGCACGGCTTACAGATAGTCAGGATAGATCCAGGCTTCATGGGCCGCCTTCCTTGAAACTTGGATAAATCAGCCTGTGATGCATGCTGCTACTCTGACACCGCGTACTCCTGATAAGTCTATCTTTACATTGGACCTGGACTTATCTGGGTTCAAATGTCGATTGGGTACTGTGAGTGCCGGCTCACGGAAAGCGCGTACCTTCCAGTGGCCATTAGGCTAATTTCATTGAAGAAACTGTGGCTTGGCGGCCTACAAAAGCCTTGATTTTTTTATTTCTTATTTCTATTTTTTATATGATCTCTTCTTTGCCATCTGATTTTTACAAATTGGGCCAAGTTGCCCTACTTGTGCTCATATTTAAAGCATCTTTTGGGTCTTTACAACCCGCCAGGATGGAAGACTCTAAGTCGCCAGAGTATCATAACTTTATGTTTGGAGTTATAGCTCTATAAACTCTGACTGCATCAAGATGATAAACCGGCAGTCTAAGCATATACCACAGGTACGATATTTCATTATGTCGGCATTTTGGTCAGACCAGCCCTGGTTATGGACTACTCGTCCCTAATGGCTTCAATTGGGTATCATGACCTGCCCGGCAGTCAACTGCCAGGGCATTTGTGATCTAATGTTGTGCAGCGTAATGATCAGTCAGATCTGCATAAATCCACGCTATCATCAGCATAAAGTGATGGTTTCTTAAACTGGCGAATAAGCAGTATCGCGCAAAATTGAAACGTGCACAATGGCACGGCGGATTAAAGTTTCACTACCCTATTACATGACTTTGTGAGTCAAATATACCAAATGTTTTCAAAAGGATCAGATATTTCAACCGCCCAGCGGTTCACCTTCTTGGCGTTGCTGGCTTGAAGCTTCTGGATCATCCTTTTCAGTTTCTTCTTCCTCTTCTGCCGTCTGGAAGTTTGGTGATGGGCAATTGATTCCACATAAAGCTTGAAATTCTGCTTCATCATCTATAAGTTCAGACGGCTCAACTTCAGGGGCAAAAGTATGCTTACAGATTGGAGGGATTAGATCCATCACTCTATAAGCCGGTGTAGGCATCTTCTAATTTTCTTTGTTATAAGCCGGATGGTACTTTGAAAGGTCCAAGTCATTGGCAATCTGAGTTTCCATTGGACGTATTTCTTTCACACAAGCCGCAAAGTCCTTTTGGTCAAACGGAGCACCATCCTCTTTTAAGCAGGGGTATCCAGTGGCTACATCAGCCGGGTCTAGTTCTGGTACCCATGCTTTAGCCCGGCTCAAAGCTGTCACGGCGCCGGCTCTTCCAGATGATCGCTTCATCTCGTCAATCCTAGCAGGCAGCGCAGAAAGCTTCTTCAAGACATCTATCAAGAGAGTAGGTGCTGCATTAGTTGGAGAAATTGTGGCTAGTGCATGCTGGGCTCCAGTATAAAGTTGTTCAACAAGAGTGTAAACAGCTTTGAGCTTCACAAGCATATCTTGGTTAAGATTGCTACTCCTAGGATCTAAGTAAATTATAGATTGGTTAGCGGCGGTTTATACTATCAAGAAAATGATTCACTTTGGATGGTTAGCAAGGCGACTCACCAAAGATAGCAGAAACCATCTGAGATACACAGTGTTTTAAGCCAGTGAGCTCAGTGGTCACCTCTTGAAGAGCCATCTCTGCTTTCTCAGCTCATTGCGTCAAAGCAGTCTTTTCTTCAGACCAAGTTTTTCTCTCCGCCTCAAAGCTGGTTTTCGGTTTTTCCATCTCAGATATGCTGAACTGGAATTTTGACTCGGCCTTCCGGGTCTCAGATTCCTGATTCGACGGCCGGGTCTTTGCATCCACCAATTGTGACTCAAGTTCAGCAGGGGCAGCCTGTATAAAACACAGAATTGTCAATACGTTCATATGAGGGTTACAGGAATGTAAGTCCCAAGCCTTTTGCAAGCAACAACACTTGGAACTTGGGGGCTAATGCTTGCCGAAACAATTTTTTGTACAACGGCTCATGTCTTTAAAAGTCCCAAGCACTGTGCAAGCAAGAGTACTTGGCACTTGGGGGCTAATGCATATTGCTTGTGCCTTTTTTACTACTTTATGATGACCTGGTTGTGCTGTAAACAATCACAGCCGGCTCATAGGGGCTATACAAATATGCTTTCCCTTTTTCAACAA
The DNA here is from genome assembly GCF_003073215.2 of Triticum urartu. Classification (NCBI taxonomy): domain Eukaryota; kingdom Viridiplantae; phylum Streptophyta; class Magnoliopsida; order Poales; family Poaceae; genus Triticum; species Triticum urartu. The sequence continues at coordinate 200,115,532 of NC_053026.1, read as the reverse complement.
TGGTACAAGTCGGCTTTGGAAGGATTCCGCTACAGATGTTTACGGTTATTCTAAGTATACAGCCTATTCAATATTATCATATCCAGTAGACTTGGGGGCTGACAGGTTATACATAACTTGTTTAAAGCAGGAAGTCATACCTCATATTTTTGGTGCATTTGCTTCACCATATAAATTTTAAGATCGCGGCTGGAGTGTACTTGGCTGAGGTAGCCAGAGAGTATTTCACTGCTGCTCAATTGAGCATAATGGGAGACAACAAACCTCACTTTCCGCCTTTCAATAACCTCTTGTTTGGCAGAGTGCTTGGCCAAAGCTGTTGGATTTCCCGGTTCTGTAAAGCCGGTGCCAGTGATCAGAACGTCGTCAGTATGAGTCTCCGACGGCTAAGTGGACTTGATGGTGCAGTGTTCAAAGAGTTCATATTTGTGTCATCAATGGGGAGATCAGGAATTTCAGGTGGAACATCATGGGCAGGTTCGTCTGGTTGTTTTTCAGAAGCATCGGGTGTAGATACTTGATGTTTCGATTCAACAACTTTAGGATCCTCAGCTGGTTTGGTCACCCTTGCCTTCTTCTTAGGCTTTTCTTGTCCACTGCACGGGTTGTGACAAGTTGATATAATTATAAGAGTATAAAGGGGTACAAAAAAGTAAGTATTATTACCCAGGGGCAGTCTTGAAAGCCGGCAGCTAGGTCTCTGATGAGTCGCCAGAGGAAGAACGGGAAACCTCCTGGTAGTTTGAATCAGAGGAATTAAGTGGATGGCGAACGAGACCTGCCAGTGGGTAAAGAGAATTTAAGTTTGAAAAGACCTTGTTTCGGCGTTTCCGTGGAGACGGAGTGTTTGGTAAACCGGAGGACAATTCTTCACCTCCGCTTTTCCGAGTCTGGCGTCGGCACTCGTGCTGATGTTGCTTCAAAAGAAAGTGAGTATCCAAATGATCTAAGGGGTGTGAAAAGCTTACTTTCCGGGTTACTCGTCGAATTTTCTGTCTTGGCAAAGGTGCTGAGCCAGAGGGAATAATGGTTACCTTTTCTTCAACTGCTTGGCTGGCCCTCGTGTCATCCTAGAGTAGTCAATGTCAATAAGATAATTGAAAAAGGATCCAAGGGAGTCAAGGGCTACCTCCGACTCAGAGCTATCATCTAGCTCAAACATTTTAGAGGCACTTGGTTTCTTCTTATGCTTCTTGGCGGGTTTCTTGGAGGCTCTCTTGGCAGCCCTGGCCTTTTTGGCAGCTTCATGGTCATACTTTGCCTTCCAAAAATCAGATTTAGCCTGTGAAAGACAGTAAAATTGAGTTAGTGCAATATCTGACTGATGAGATGAAAGTAAAGTAAGTTAAGAGACTCACATCTGGCAGCAGGTTAAGTGTGCAGAAAGGGTTCAGACCCACTTTACTGCAGTCTTCTGTATCTTCATTCAGAAGGGGTTTTTTCATTTCAGTAATTGCATCATCCGTTAAACGCAAGGGGCTATGGCATAATGGATCCTTTATACTGCATGTATAAGTACACATTAAGCCGGGTCGGCGGCTCAAGGGTATGATTCGCCACGAGACCCAGCATCAGACCAAATCAATGCCATTTAGTTCGTTTCCCAGCAAAGCCTTGACCTTCGCAATTGTGGGGGGAAGCTTTTCATGTTTAGCGCCTAAGAGATTTTCCAGAAGATTATGCTTCGGGTCAAGACGTTCAGTATGATAACCCGGCAATGGATTCTCGTCAGCTGGAGAGGTATCCTTGCAGTAAAACCATGCCTGGTTCCAATCCTAGGGGTGAATCGGCAGGCGAGCATAAGGGAAGATGGCATCTCTTCTTCGTTGGAATGAGATTCCGCCAAGTTCCAAGCTGGGCCCGATTGTAAACTCATTTTGGCGGTTCAAATAGAAAAATTCCCTAAAGAGTTCGACACTGGACTCCTCTTGAAGATATACTTCGCAAAAGACTTGAAGTTGTAGATGCTTGACACGGAATTGGGTCCGATGTCTTGAGGATGGAGTTGAAAGAAGTGCAGAATATCTCGGAAAATTTTAGAACCGGGTGGTGAGAAGCCCCGATTCATATGATCAGTAAACACAATGACTTCGTCATCTTTGGGCTGAGGTTTTTCTTCGCTTGGAGTAGGGGTGCGATAATGCATGACATTTTTTGCTGGCAAATACCCGATTTTGACAAAATCTTTGAGTGTGCCCTCAGTAACCATGGAGGGAACCCAGTTACACGAAGTGACTGTCTTTGGCGTCATTGTGAACAAAGAAGCCTAAAAAAGAAGAAAGGTTTGCCGGTTTAAGTTAATACATTCCTTTAAGCCGGAAATAAAAGCTACAGTGTATAGTCGGAATGGTGGCTTAGATCGGGCCTAATGATATATGGGTAATTGTAAGACGGTGGTGTAAGCCGCCATGACCATCACGGATATTCAAAATCTGACAAGAGCAAATTCTACTAAGTAGACAGACAGGTTTCACAGGTTGAAGCTATAAGATTGGATCTGCAGTTGGTCAGAAAAATGAAATAAAATCTAAATTTAAGGTGGCGGTGGCCGAAAAGTGGGGATGTCCAGATGAGATCTATTTGCAATGGGGATATATTCTGATATTAAAAATCTAGTGTTAAAGCTGCTACCGCACAAGATTGGTGTCGTTTTTCAGATCAAAACTATGAATCTAAGCAAGAAAAGGAAGAACGGTGATGAACACCGACGAACAGGGAAACCCTAAGACAGATTTAAAGGAAAGATGAAGGCTTATTGATGCTGATGAATAGTAGAGGAGTGATGTGATGTTCTGGTCCGTTCAGGGTGATGCAGCGGCCGGAGTCGAGGAAGGAGACGAAGGTCGATGGTGGCGGAGCTCGGGCGCGCTGGAGCGTTGCAAGGAGGAAGAAGAAGGCGAGAAGGCAAGAGGGGAGAATGAAAAGAGGACCCGTGGCCTTATAGGACTGGAAGGATAAGTGGTAGGCGCGAGAATCGAGGAGACAAGGAAATGGATATGTGACGGCATGAGCGCCTTAATTTTCGGAGGTTCATTAAAACAAAATATTTATTAGGGTTTTGGTCGTATGTAGTATTAATAACATGTGACATCATGGCGAGTTACCGCAATTTTAGGAGGTGACGTCATGGCAGGTTACAACATTTCACTGGAAGATGAAGAAGGATTTTTTCTAAGTGTTGAAGATTGACATGAACAAGTTCAAATCAACCTGGGGCCTAATGTTGGGGATATGACTATTCGATATGACCCGCCCAGGAGGGGTCGGGTTATCACAATGGCGGTTCATCCAGACAAGGCCCATGAGTATGTTGAAGATGGCGGTTCATGAAGTAGGCTTATTAAAGGGCCCAAACCTAAAAGCGTCTTAAGGCCCGTAAGTATAAACTGCCATGTATATGTAACTAGTATGGTAAGGCATGTAAGATAAGTCACCGGGCCGGACACGTTTGTATGAGCCGGTCGGGACTCTGTAAGTCGTAGGGCGTCAACCCATGTATATAAGGGGACAACCCGACAGTGGTTTAGGGCAAGAAACAACATATCGAAAGCCAGGCAAAGCGTATCCGCTCCCTGGTAATCGAAACCCTAGTAATACCACCTCATACTGGATTAGGCTTTTACCTTAAACGCAAGGGGCCGAACCAGTATAAACTCCTCGTGTCCTTTGTCCCAATTAACCCATTTAAGCTAATCTCATCGCAATGGCCCCACAACTAAGTCCTTCCATGAGGACATCTGTCATGAAAATTCCACGACAACTCCGGATCTAGGTTTCTTTCTGGGGGTTTCATGATTTATAGGAATTTTTGGTGTCGGTTTAACGTTAGGGGGGTTCCCAAGGGACCCACAAGGCAGGGGGCGCGCCCCCTACCCTTGTGGTTGCCTCGGGACTCTTCGGGTCCATCTCTGATGCTCCGTGGGCTTCTTCTAGTCCATAAAAAATCACCGTAAATTTTCAGCTCGTTTGGACTCTGTTTGATATTCCTTTTCTATAAAAATCAAAAACAAGGAAAAAACAGAAAGTGGCACTGGGCTCTAGGTTAATAGGTTAGTCCCAAAAATAATATAAAATAGCATACTAATGCATATAAAACATCTAAAATAGATAATATAATAGCATGGAAAAATCAAAAATTATAGATACATTGGAGACGTATCATTCCACTTCTTCCTAGTTTAGAAGACGAAGCTTACATTGTTGTCGGGAACTTTGTGCGCATCTTTCCTTCATGGAAAGACTATACCACAGACAAAGAACAATTTCCAATCTTCCTCCGCAACTTACGCGTAAGTAATGTACTAATGTTATGTTGGGGAACGTAGCATGCAATTTCAAAAAATTTCCTACGATCACGCAAGATCTATCCAGGAGATGCATAGCAACGAGAGGGGAGAGTGTGTCCACGTACCCTGATAGACCAAAAGCGGAAGCGTTAGGTTAACGCGGTTGATGTAGTCGAACGTCTTCGCGATCCAACCGATCTTAGTACCGAACGTACGGCACCTCCATGTTCAGCACACTTTCAGCTCGATGACGTCCCTTGAACTCTTGATCCAGCAGAGGGTCAAGGGAGAGTTCTGTCAGCACGACGGCGGTGATGGTGATGGTGATGTGATCCACGCAGGGCTTCGCCTATGGAGGGGGGCACCGCACACGGCCATAGCGACCCGACCTCAGACGGTCAAGTCTCTGTGTTCAGTGTCATCCTTGGATCGGTAATGCTGACACACACGGTACTCGAATGGATTTATAACAGAGTAGCAATCACACACTTATTAAAATGAATGTCTCAAGAGAGAGCTTATTACAATAAATATGGCTTAAGGCCATCTAAATAAGATAACAGCGGAAGGCTTGGAAGATTAAGTGAGTCCATCACCTCCAATAGCATAGCTGAGTGCACGACAACGACCTAGCACACCTTACTCTTCATCTGAAAAGTCCGCAACATGATATGTTGCAGCCCAAAACGGGTTAGCACATGGAATATGCTGGCAATGTAACACAGTAGAGCAATGAACAGAATAAATGCCTATCACTACATGCATATATGGCTAGTGGAGGCTCTATGGTTATAATGTTTTCGCAAAAAGCCAATTTTTCCCTACAGCAAAGGAATATATTTTTTAACTATCATGGTAGTTGTTAAACATTGAGAAGGTTCCTCCAACTCAATCCCCAATTAAAAGTAATTATCAATCCAAAAAATTAATTTAGAGTCATGAGATCAACATGATAATCCAAGAACCAGATACTCAAGATGTCCATAACTGGGGACACGGCTAACCATGATTAGTTTGTACACTCTGCAGAGGTTTGCGCACTTTTCCCCACAAGACTCGATCTCCTCCATTGGATTTTTCGCACTACATGGTGTTTGAGAAACGGATGACCGAGACACAGTCTTTCAGAAGCATTAACTCTTTACTCTGGGCGGACAGTTACACCTACTTTCCCCTACATCTGCTAGCCCACCACTGAAAGAGGTCATGCAACATACTAAACTATGCTAGAGCCCATAATAGCTGGTGGCTGCACACGGAATTTTCTAGCATGGATAATCTTATGACACCTTTGAGCCTGGGTGGCGAACCATAGGATGATCACATAGGTACTCCGGGATATCCTAGGACAACACTGGATTCTCCAGGTGCCCACAACCAATCCACCCATATGTGTATTTAAGTAGCCACCTTAAGTTTAACCATTAATTAACCAACTCACATCTGTCATGGATACACTCAAACCCAAACCACGTCTACGAGCATAGCATGGCATTATAAGCATAACGTAGAAGTAACTCCCAAGGGTTTGATAAATAAAAGGGCAATAGGTTCTACCTCGTCTTCTACTTCCCAAACCCACATGTTAAGAGATCCTACTGATGCAATATTTGAGGGTTGTAACTAATGCATAACTGGGTAATAGAGGGGTATGATCAATGTGTTACTTGCCTTGCTGATGATCCGCAAAATCTAGTGACACGTAGTAGCACGTTGCGCACTCCGGAAATTCTATGGCAAACAAACAATAGCATACATAAGCACTCAAGCAAAGATACAAGTATAAAACTTCGAATAAGAAGATCAAATCTGAAAACTCAACTGAAAATATTCGATCTGCAAAAATAATCAATCGAATTGGAGATGGGAACTGAAACTACGGTCAAAAGAACTTCGAAATCAAATCTGCTTGAAACCAAATTTTAAATTGCCAAAACCTTGTTCAAGTTGATTAAACAGAAAGAGGGGCTTGAGACGAAGATTTTGGCGTTCGTTTCACTGGATTTGGACAAACGGTTGAGAAACGGCGAGGTTTGAAGATCAGGAGCTAATCTGCGATAAAAATAATTGCGGATAGGTCCCTGGAGGAAAATAAAATAAAATAAAAGACTAACGAAAGAACGTTCGCTGTCTGAACCTAACCGGCGAATAGCGTTCGTAAAAACGAACGAACGGACGGACGTCCGCTAAATAACTAAACCGAGAAAAACCAAACCGATAAAATAAAAAAACGCATGTATGGTTTCTAAAAAACCGATTGGTTTTTACCTAAACCGAAAAAAAAATCGGCGGATACGGATCGGATCGGAAACGGCGGAGGCTCCAGCGGCGAGGTGGCGGCTCCGGCAAGGCGAGACGCTGCGGGGCGGCGGCAGGGTGGGGCGTGGGGCGCGGGCGGCGTGCGGACGCGGGGAAGGCGGCGGCGGTGCCGGGCCGGCTGGGCTTCAGCCCACTTCGGACCGCGAAGAGTTTTTTTAAACAGAGTCTGCCAGAAAAAAATCCTAAATAAATAAAGATAAAAATCTAAAAATGCCAAAACAAATGTTCACCGTCTAAATAAAACATTTAGAACAAAGTGAACATTTTCTTGGCCTAATAATGCAATTTTAAAAAAATGCATATTTTCTAATTCAAATAAAATAGCAATAAAATCCAAATAAAATTACTTATTTGATTTTAATATTTTTCCTCCAATATTTTATTTATTTTGGAGAGGTCATATTATCTCCTCTCATATAGTTTTTAATATGAAATATTTTCGGAGAGAAAAATAATTAAAACCGAAATGATCCTTGTTTCGATATTTGAGAAAATTCAAATATGATAACGGTAAAACCCCCAACTCTCTCCGTGGGTCCTTGAGTTGCTTAGAATTTCGAGGATCGCAAAGCAAAATGCAAATAAAATATGATATGCATATGATGACCTATGTATAACATTCCAAATTGGAAATTTGGGATGTTACAAACCTACCCCCCCCCCTTAAGGTGAATCTCGCCCTCGAGATTCGGGTTGGCTAGAAAATAGGTGTGGTGTTCTTTCCATAGATCATCCTCTCGTTCCCAGGTGGCTTCATCCTCGGTATGGTGGCTCCACTGAACTTTGCAAAACTTGATAACCTTACTGTGTGTGACCCGGCTGGCAAACTTGAGAATCTTGACTGGTTTCTCCTCATAGGTCAGATCACTATCCTACTGAATTGCTTCCAGGGGCACTGTGTCACTCAGATGGATATCGGCCATCTCTGCGTGGCACTTCTTCAACTGGGAAACGTGAAACACATCATGAACTCCTAACAGTCCTTTGGGTAACTCCAACTTGTAGGCTACTTCTCCCATACATTCCAAAACTCGGTATGGTCCTACAAATCTTGGGGCTAACTTTCCCTTAACTCCAAAAAGTTTTAACTCCTCGCATCGGTGACACACGAAGATATGCTCTGTCTTCGATTTCATAGACTACCTCCTTGCATTTTGAGTCTGCATAACTTTTCTTCCTGGACTGAGCTACTTTCAGTCTGTCTCGAATCAACTTAACCTTCTCTTCGGACTCTTTGATCAAATCTGGTCCAAACAACTGACGGTCTCCAACTTCATCCCACATTAATGGTGTTCTGCACCTCCTTCCATACAATGCTTTGAAGGGTGCCATCTTCAAACTGGCTTGGTAACTGTTGTTGTATGAGAACTCCGCGTAAGGAAAATTATCGTCCCAACTAGATCCATAATCTAGCGCACGAGCTCTCAACATGTCCTCTAGAATATGATTGACTCTCTCGGCCTGTCCATCTGTCTATGGATGAAAAGTTGTACTGAACTCTAGCCTCGTGCCCAAGGTCTGGTGTAGCTGGTGCCAAAACTTTGAAGTGAAATGTGTCCCTCTATTTGATACAATGGTTCTTGGAACTCCATGCAGACATAGGATCCTGGTCATATATATCTTGGCCAACTTCGCACTTGTATAGGTGGTTTTCATAGGGATAAAGTGAGCCACTTTGGTCAAACGATCCACCACTACCCAAATAGAATCGTATCCTGATCGGGTTCTGGGCAATCCAGTGATGAAATCCATGCCAAGCTTGTCCCACTTCCATTTGGGAATCGGCATAGGTTGCAGTAATCCTGCTGGCTTCTGATGTTCTTCCTTCACTCTCTTACATACATCACATACGGCTACATACTCAGCAATATCCTTCTTCATACCAGTCCACCAGAAACGCTCCTTCAAATCCAAATACATCTTGGTGTTTCTGAGGTGTATCGAGTATGGCGAGTCATGAGCTTCCTGAAGTATCAACTTCCTAATCTCCGCATTATTGGGCACATAAACACGGTCCTCAAACCATAAAGTGGTGTGCTCATCCTCATGAAAACCCTTGGCTTTTCCTTTGCTCATTTTCTCCTTTATCTCGGCAATTTCTTTTTCATCCTTCTGAGCTTCTTGAATCTTTCCCAATAATGTCGACTGAACCTCCAATGCTGCAACAAAACCTCTAGGGACTATCTCCAAACGAAGCTACCTGAGATCTTTGGCCAACTCCTTTGGTAAAACTCCGCTTACAAGGGTATTGGCGTAACTCTTCCGTCTCAAGGCGTCTTCTACGACATTAGCCTTGCCTGGATGATAGTGAAACTTCATATCATAATCCTTTATGAGATCCAGCCATCTCCTTTGCCTGAGATTCAGCTCCTTTTGGGTGAAAATGTACTTCAAACTCTTATGATCCGTGTACACATCACAATGATTCCCAATAAGAAAATGTCTCCAGGTCTTGAGTGCATGAACTACAGCTGCTAACTCCAAATCATGTGTGGCATCATTCAACTCATGCGGTCGAAGTTGACATGAGGCATACGAAACAACTCTTTCGTCTTGCATAAGTACGCCTCCAAGTCCTAAGCGAGATGCGTCGCAATACACTTGGAAATCCTTGCGTATATCTGGCAGAATCAGCACTGGGGCTATATCAAACGTTTCTCCAACTATTGGAAACTTGTATCACATTCATTTGTCCATTTGAACTTGGTGTCCTTCTTCAACAACTCCGTCATGGGCTTCGAAATCTTAGAGAAATTCTCAATGAATCTCCGATAATATCCCGCGAGTCCAAGAAAACTGCAGATCTCTCCAACTGAGGTGGGTGCCAACCACTCAGTGACTGACTGAACTTTAGTGGGGTCTACTGCTATACCTTCTCCTGATATAACATGTCCAAGGAACCCAACTTCCTTCAACCTAAACTCACATTTGCTGAACTTGGCATATAACTGATGTTCCCTGAGCATTTCAAGAACTAATCGCAAATGCTCCTTGTGTTCCTCTCCATCCTTCGAGTATACCAATATGTCATCAATGAACACCACAACAAATTTATCCAAGAACTCCATGAACACCTTATTCATCATGCTCGTGAAATAGGCAGGGGCGTTAGTCAATCCAAATGACATAACCGTTTACTCATATAAACCGTACCTGGTGGTGAAACTTGTCTTAGGTATATCCTGTTGTCGGATCTTCAGCTGGTGGTATCCTGATCGAAGATCGATCTTGGAAAATACTTTAGCTCCTTGCAACTGGTCAAACAAATCATTGATCATCGGTAGTGGATACCTGTTCTTGATTGTCACTTCATTCAATGTGATAATCAACAACCATTCTCAAGGATTTATCCTTCTTCTCATCCAAGAGCACTGGGGCTCCCCATGGTGACGAACTTCGGCGAATGTAACCTTTCTCCAATAACTCCTTAATCTCCTCCAGATCATTCGCAGGCATCCGGTAGGGTCTCTTCGATATTGGTCCGGTGCTTGGCAACAGCTCTATCAAAAATTCAATGTCTCTATCCGGCGGCATGCCTGGTAGCTCCTGTGGAAATACATCTGGGTAATCCATAACTACAGGCACCTCCTCCTGAACAACACCTATGAGAGAATTTACGTGGGTCATCTTTGGTGTATGCCAGGATACATACTTAATCCTTTGTCCCTCCGGTGTGGTGAGTAGAATTACTGGCTCAATCGATGTTTCCTCCATACATCGATAGTCAATCCATTCCCAATATCACATCCAATCCTTGTGACTCCAAAATTATCAAGTCGGAGGGGGAAACATGTCTACCTATGGTTAATGGCACCTGAAAACATCATTGGCTTGCCATATGCTCTGCTCCTGGCGAGCTTACTAACATAGGTGTCATAAGAACCTTGGTGGGCAACTTATACTTATCCACAAATCCGCTTGAAATGTATGAATGCGATGCACCAGTATCAAAAAGAACGATTGCAGCAAATGACTTAACCAAAAACTTACCTATTACTGCATCGGGCTGTTCTTCAACCTCCTCCACGTTCACGTGGTTCACCTGTCCCCTATTGAAAGGGTTGGGCTTCTTCCCAGAGCTTCCATTGCCATTTCCATTCTTTGCTTCAGAACACTCGGTGGCGTAGTGTCTAGTCTTCCCGCACTTGAAACAAGTGGTGTGAATTAAATCCTTCTTGGCGGGCGTGCTTGGGTTAGAGCGGTTCTGGTTGCTGCCTGCTCCATTCCCATTTCCATTTTTGGGGCCACTATGGTTATGCGAATTTCCTCCATTGTGGGTATGGCCTCCATGGTTATGGGTAAATCCTCCCGAGTTCGGGGCGAAACGGGGCTTCTGCTGAGCTCCTGAATTGTACTTCCCTGATCCATACTTCCTTTTGCGGCTCTCAATTTGCTGCTGCTTTCCTTCAATCATGAGGGCCTTATCCACCAATTCCTGGTAGTTGTTAAATGTTGCCACCATCAACTGCACACTCATCTCATCATTCAGCCCTTCCATAAACTTCTCTTGCTTCGCGGCATATGTGGCCACATCATCCAGGGCATAGCGAGCTAACTTGCTAAACTCCTCCACATACTGCCCTATAGTACGGTTGCCCTGGCGTAAGTTGCGAAACTTACGCTTCTTCATGCTCGTAGCTCCAGTTGAAACATGAGCAGTGCGGAATGCTTGCTGAACTGCTCCCAAGTAACATTGGCTATAGGGAAGGTGGTTGTGTAATTCTCCCATCATGAGGCCGCAGGTCCATCCAATTGGTGTGCGGTAAAACACACCTTATCCGCATCTGTGCAACCTGCAGTGGTCAACTCACTTCCAATCCTGCGTAGCCAGTCATCTGCAACTATGGGCTCGGTGCTACTGGAAAACACCGGCGATTGTAACCTCAGAAAATGGGCTAAGTTGTCAACTGGTGGTGGCGGTGGGTTGTTGTTATTGTTGTTGTTGTTGCCCTGATTCTGAACTAGCAACTGCATCCGTGTATTCTGCTGTTGGATCAACTGAGTGAGCTCCGGTGGGAAAGCAAATCTGGGGTCACGTCTCGGAGGCATCTGATGGGTTTAAAGGGGAGAGAATTTAGAATAGAATGAGGTCTGGTGGGAAAACACTACCCATATGCACATGAGACAAACACAAACATATCACTCCAAAACAATTTCAAGCAAGGGCATACAATCGATCTAACTATCGTTACAGTGCTCGGACTACTAATATGTACATGGGGGAAAATACTACTAATAATATGGTGGTCTACTAGAAATTTTGATCGGTAGAAGACTCCATGATATCTGCTCCAGCTTCGTCTTCATAATCATCATCACTGGGGTCGGAGTCGGTGTCGTCGATGATGATGTAGTCCTTGGGATGGTCATCATCTCCTCCTGGCGCAGGGTCTCCCATGAATACTCCTAGCTCAGGTCGTCATTCTTTTCCACTAGTATGGTGATTTCCTCCTCGTATCTGTCGCATGTAGACTTGACTTTTTCTTCCAGCTACATGTTCCTAGTCATCAATTTCTTCAGATCTATCATGCTTGCACACATTTGGTTCTCCTGGCGGCGAATGTGCTGGTTTAACTCCTGGATGTAAGCTATAATGGACATGTCCTTCCTGGTGCTGGTCATCTCCCATTGTTCATCTCAGCGCCCACATATCTAGTAGATAGTGTCCTTAAGATCCTTGTGATAAACTTCGCCAATGCGTCCTATGGCGATATGGGCTGCCATGCTCTTTCCTAGACTCCAGGTGGGTGCATCAAAGGAAAACTCTATGGGCTCAGTGACTGGCGTGAATGTCCTTCCTGGAACTTGAACTCGAATCATCCAACATTCCTATTTTGGTAAAGTTGTGGTGTAGGTCTGGTGAAGCTTGGTATTCCAATGTTCAGGTACCCGGTGACTTCCTTCAAGTGTTGTCCAAAAGGTGTGTCTTCATCCGGCTGTGCAAACTTGTTCCTCGTGTCCGCCATCCTATAGAGTAGGAAATGGAGAGGAGTCAGAAATGGGTAGAGAAGAGTGACCTAAGGCTTATCTTAGTGGCCGTGTCCTACATTCAGCGTGGGCTCTGATACCATCTTGTAGCGACCCGACCTCAGACGGTCAAGTCTCCGTGTTCAGTGTCATCCCTGGATCGGTAATGCTGACACACACAGTACTCGAATGGATTTATAACAGAGTAGCAATCACACACTTATTACATCGAATGTCTCAAGAGAGATCTTATTATAGTAAATATGGCTTAAGGCCATCTAAATAAGATAACGGCAGAAGGCTTGGAAGATAAAGTGAGTCCATCAACTCCAACGGCATAGCTGAGTGCACGACAATGACATAACGCACCTTACTCTTCGTCTGAAAAGTCTGCAACATGATATGTTGCAGCCCGAAACGAGTCAGCACATGGAATATGCTGTCAATGTAACACAGTAGAGCAATGAACGGAATAAATGCCTATCACTACATGCATATATGGCTGGTGGAGGCTCTATGGTTATAATGTTTTCGCAAAAAGCCAATTTTTCCTTACAGCAAAGGAATATATTTTTTTAACTATCATGGTATTTGTTAAACATTGAGAAGTTTCCTCCAACTCAATCCCCAATTAAAAGTAATTATCAACCCAACAAATTAATTTAGAGTGATGAGATCAACATGATAATCCAAGAACCAGATACTCAAGATGTCCATAATCGGGGACATGGCTTACCATGACTAGTTTGTACACTCTGCAGAGGTTTGCACGCTTTTCCCCACAAGACTCGATCTCCTCCGTTGGATTTCTCGCACTACATGGTGTTTGAGAAACGGATGACCGAGACACAGTCTTTCAGAAGCATTAACTCTTTACTCTGGGTGGACAGTTACACCTACTTTCCCCTACATCTGCTAGCCCACCACTAAAAGAGGTCATGCAACATAATCAACTATGCTAGAGCCCGTAATAGCTTGTGGCTACACACAGAAGTTTCTAGCATGAATAATCTTATGATCCCTTTGAGCCAGGGTGGCGAACCATAGGATGATCACACGGGTACTTCGGGATATCCTAGGACAACACTGGATTCTCCAGGTGCCCGCAACCAATCCACCGAGATGTGTATTTAAGTAGCCACCTTAAGTTTAACCATTAATTAACAAACTCACATCTGTCATGGATACACTCAAACCCAAACCACGTCTACGAGCATAGCATGGCATTATAAGCATGATACGTCTCCAACGTATCTATACTTTTTGATTGTTCCATGCTATTATATTATCAACCTTGGATGTTTTATATGCATTTATATGCTATTTTATATGATTTTTGGGACTAACCTATTAACCTAGAGCCGAGTGCCAGTTTCTGTTTTTTCCTTGTCTTAGAGTATCGCAGAAAAGGAAAATCAAACGGAGTCTAATTAACCTGAAACTTCACGGAACTTATTTTTGGAACGGAAGCAATCCAGGAGACTTGGAGTAGATGTCTGGGAAGCTTCAAGGTGGCCACAGTGCAGGGAGGCGTGCCCTGCCCCCCTAGGCGCGCCCCCCACCCTCGTGGGCCCCTCATGGCTCCCCTGACCGGCTTCTTTCGCCTATATATGTCCATATACCCTAAAAACTTCGGGGAGCAGAATAGATCGGGAGTTCCGCCGCAGAAGCCTCCGTAGCCACCGAAAACCAATCTAGACCCGTTCCGGCACCCTGCCGGAGGGGGGTCCCTCTCTGGTGGCCATCTTCATCATCCCGACGCTCTCCATGACAAGGAGGGAGTTGTTCACCCTCGGGGCTGAGGGTATGTACCAGTAGCTATGTGTTTGATCTCTCTCTCGTGTTCTTGAGTCGGCACGATCTTGATGTATCGCGAGCTTTGCTATTATATTTGGATCTTATGATGTTTCTCCCCCTCTACTCTCTTGTGATGAATTGAGTTTTCCCTTTGAAGTTATCTTATCGGATTGAGTCTTTAAGGATTTGAGAACACTTTATGTATGCCTTGCATGTGCTTATCTGTGGTGACAATGGGATATCACGTGATCCACTTGATGTATGTTTTGGTGATCAACTTGCGAGTTCCATGACCTCGTGAACTTATGCATAGGGGTTGGCACACGTTTTCGTCTTGACTCTCCGGTAGAAACTTTGGGGCACTCTTTGAAGTTCTTTGTGTTGGTTGAATAGATGAATCTGAGATTGTGTGATGCATATCGTATAATCATACCCACGGATACTTGAGGTGACATTGGAGTATCTAGGTGACATTAGGGTTTTGGTTGATTTGTGTCTTAAGGTGTTATTCTAGTACGAACTCTATGATAGATTGAACGGAAAGAATAGCTTCGTGTTATTTTTACTACGTACTCTTGAATAGATCGATCAGAAAGGATAACTTTGAGGTGGTTTCGTACCCTACAATAATCTCTTGATTTGTTCTCCGCTATTAGTGACTTTGGAGTGACTCTTTGTTGCATGTTGAGGGATAGTAATATGATCCAATTATGTTATTATTGTTGAGAGAACTTGCACTAGTGAAAGTATGAACCCTAGGCCTTGTTTCAACGCATTGCAATACCATTTGTGCTCATTTTACCATTAGTTACCTTGCTGTTTTTATATTTTCAGATTACAAAAACCTATATCTATCATCTATATTGCACTTGTATCACCATCTCTTCGCTGAACTAGTGCACCTATACAATTTACCATTGTATTGGGTGTGTTGGGGACACAAGAGACTCTTTTTTATTAGGTTGCAGGGTTGTTTGAGAGAGACCATCTTCATCCTACGCCTCCCATGGATTGATAAACCTTAGGTCGTCCACTTGAGGGAAATTTGCTACTGTCCTACAAACCTTTGCACTTGGAGGCCCAACAACGTCTACAAGAAGAAGGTTGTGTAGTAGACATCAAGCTCTTTTCTGGCGCCGTTGCCGGGGAGGTTAGTGCTTGAAGGTATATATTTAGATCTTGCAATCGAATATTTTTGTTTCTTTTTTTAGCACTAGTTTAGTTTATAAAAGAAAACTACAAAAAATGGAATTGAGTTTGCCTCATACGCTTCATATTTTTAATATCTTTCGTGAGAACGATGGAAATGAAAATTGTGCTCAAATGCTAGAAGAATAAGTCTATAAAACTTTTGGCACTAAATCTTTGAATGATGAGCATGATTGCAATGTTGTTAGTGTGAACTCTTTGAATATCCATAGTACTAATGATGATTGCACTAGTCATGATGAAGATATCTCTTATAAGCATGTCGATTTTTGTGGAGTGCATAGAGTTTGCAAGTACATTCCAAATAGGGAAGGTAGATTTGCAAGTGGCATAAGTATTTGGAAACTAAATGGTTGCAAGAAAGGCTAGATATTTGTGCTGAAAATTTAAACTTTCTTAGTTGTGCTTGTGAACTTTGCAATGAACGTGATCATTTCAGTACCCAATGCAAATTGTTTCATGATCATATCGTGTCCAAAAATTGTGATGACTTGATTTCCCTTACACAACATAATGAACTTAGTTTGCTCTTGGGTTATGAAGAAATGAAACGTATATCTAAGGTTATTCTAGAATTTGCCCTTGATAGAGTTCTTAATTTTGATCTAGAGGAAAGTTATATGTATTGTGCGGTGAATTGCATTGAAAATCCTTATATTGCCAATTACATAAAGATAAGAAAACAAATAGAAGATGAAGAGAATAGTAATGAAAGGGAAGAGACTTCCCAATATTCTCCTATTATTTCTTATGATGAATAGGTAACGAGGAGGAGCCTCCTATTCAACCAATCTCACTAATAAGGAGCTCCGAAAAGAGGATTAAACCCACACATAATGTGAAGAAGAAAAAGGAAAGATGGAGAAGTAAAGTTAAAGAGGTATCCCTTCCAAATGATGTTGCTCCTACTACTCATTGTGATGATGATAATTGCTATACTATCGGTGCTATCCATACTATTAATGATGAGAGTGATTATGCTTATAATATGAAAAGGCCCAAGCTTGGGGATGCTATGTTTGATGAAAATGACATGTTTGAGAATATATTTGCTGCAATTAATGTCTGTCCCAAGCTTGGGGATGCTACGTTTGATGAAGATGATATTTTTAGCCTCCCAAGTTTCGATATGCAAATTTGTTATGATGATAGCATGCCTCCTACTTATGATGATTATATTGATGAAAGTGGGTTTGGAAGAGTGTAAACTTTAGGAAGTAGTAATCCCACTATTTTGGAGGATGTTGAATCTTATTGTGATAATTATGAAAGTGGATTTGGAGAGGTCATGACTTTATTTAGTAATGATTCCACTATCTTGGAAGAGGTTTCAATCAATTATGATGAGAACAAAGTTGCTACCTATGATGATTATTGTGATGATACTTATGCTATAAAAGTAGTGATGATTATATTTATAAAACTTGTCATGATTATGATTACCCCTTTTCTGAACATTACTCTTTTAATATGGAAACAATTTATAGTATTTGAGTTTCTTACGATACTCCCACTATTCCGAATGAGAAGAATTTTGCTTATGTGGAGAGTAATAAAATTTCTATGCTTGTAGATCATGAAAAGAATGCTTTATGTGATGGTTATATTGTTTAATTCATTCATGATGCTACTGAAAATTATTATGAGGGAGAATATATGCTTGTAGGAATTGCAATAATATCAAGTTTCCTCTCTATGTGCTTAAAATTTTGAAGTTATGCTTGTTTTACCTTCCTATGCAAGTTGGTTCTTGTTCCCACAAGTTGTTTGCTCACAAAATCACTATGCATAGGAAGTGGGTTAGACTTAAATGTGCTATTCATATTCTTCATGATGCTCTCTTTATGTTACAATTCTTATCTTTTATGTGAGCATCGTTGAAATCATCATGCCTACCTAGGGGCGTTAAACGATAGCGCTTGTTGGGAGGCAACCCAATTTTATTTTTGTTCCTTGATTTTGTTCCTGTTTAGTAATAAATTAATCATATATCCTCTGTTATAATTGTGTTTTTTACGTTTTAATTATTTTTTGTGCCAAGTAAAGCCTTAAGGATCTTCTTGGGTGATTGTTATTTGATCTTGCTGTAAAATACAGAAAGTATGCGCTCACGAGAATAATTTTCATTTTTTACCAAAGAGCGATCAAATACCAATTCTACTTGCAGTAGATTAATAAAAAAATCTCCTAGGACTTCCTAATTGCTCAGGATTTTGGGAGTTACAAAAGTATTCGAAACCTACAGATTACTACAGACTGTTCTGTTTTTGACAGATTATGTTCTCTATGTGTTGTTTTCTTATTTTGATGAATCTGTGAGTAGTATCGGAGGCTATGAACCATAGAGAAGTTGGAATACAGTAGATACTACACCAATATGAATTTAGAATGAGTTCACAACAGTACTTAAGTGGTGATTTATTTTTTATACTAACGGAGCTTACGAGTTTTCTGTTAAGTTTTGTGTTGTGAAGTTTTCAAGTTTTGGGTGAAGATTCGATGGACTAAGGAATAAGGAGTGGCAAAAGCCTAATCTTGGGGATTCCCAAGGCACCCCAATGTAATCCAAGGACATCAAAAAGCCTAAGCTATGGGATGCCCCGGAAGGCATCCCCTCTTTCATCTACGTTCATCGGTAACTTTACTTGGAGCTATATTTTTATTCACCACATGATATGTGTTTTGCTTGGAGCGTCATTTTATTTTCTTTTGTTTTGCTTGATGTTTGAATAAAATACCAAGATCTGAAATTCTTAAATGTTAGAGAGTCTTCATATAGTTGCATAATTATTCGACTACTCATTGATCTTCACTTATATCTTTCGGAGTAGTTTGTTGTTGCTCTAGTGCTTCACTTGTATCTTTTTAGAGCACGGTGGTGGTTTTATTTTATAGAAATAGATGAACTCTATTGCGTCACTTATATTATTTTGAGAGTCCTAAACGGCATGGTAATTTGCTTTGGTTATGAATTTAGTCCTAATATGATGGGCATCCAAGAGGGATATAATAAAAACTTTCATATAAAGTGCATTGAATACTATGAGAAGTTTGATACTTGATGATTGTTTTGATATATGAGGATCGTAATATTAGAGTCATGCTAGTTGAGTAGTTGTGAATTTGAGAAATACTTGTGTTGAAGTTTGTGATTCCCGTAGCATGCACGTATGGTGAACCGTTATGTGATGAAGTCGGAGCATGATTTATTTATTGATTGCCTTCCTTATGAGTGGCGGTCAGGGACGAGCGATGGTCTTTTACTACCAATCTATCCCCCTAGGAGCATGCGCGTAGTACTTTGTTTCGATAACTAATAAATTTTTGCAATAAGTATATGAGTTCTTTATGACTAATGTTGAGTCCATGGATTATACGCACTCTCACCCTTCCACCATTGCTAGCCTCTCTAGTACCGCGCAACTTTCGCCGGTACCATAAACCCACCATTTACCTTCCTCAAAACAGCCACCATACCTACCTATTATGGAATTTCCATAGCCATTCCGAGATATATTGCCATGCAACTTTCCACCGTTCCGTTTGTTATGACACGCTTCATCATTGTCATATTGCTTTGCATCATCATGTAGCTGACATCGTATTTGTGGCAAAGCCACCGATCATAATTCTTTCATACATTGCACATCTCGGTACACCGCCGGAGGCATTCATATAGAGTCATACTTTGTTCTAAGCATCGAATTGTAATTCTTGAGTTGTAAGTAAATAAAAGTGTGATGATCATCATTATTAGAGCATTCTCCCATGTGAGGAAAGGATGGTGGAGACTATGATTCCCCCACAAGTCGGGATGAGACTCCGGACGGAAAATAAAAAAATAAAAAAAAGAGGCCAAAAAAAGAGAAGGACCAAAAAAACAAAAAAGAGTGAAAAAGAGAGAAGGGGCAGTGCTACTATCCTTTTACCACACTTGTTCTTAAAAGTAGCACCATGGTCTTCATGATAGAGAGTCTCCTATGTTGTCACTTTCATATACTAGTGGGAATCTTTCATTATAGAACTTGGCATGTATATTCCAATGATGGGCTACCTCAAAATGCCCTAGGTCTTCGTGAGCAAGCGAGTTGGATGCACACCCACTTAGTTTCTTTTGTTGAGCTTCCATACACTTATAGCTCTAGTGCATCCGTTGCATGGAAATCCCTACTCACTCACATTGACATCTATTGATGGGCATCTCCATAGACCGTTGATACACCTAGTTATGTGAGACTATATTCTCCTTTTTGTCTTCTCCACAACCACCATTCTATTTCACGTATAGTGCTATGTCCATGGCTCACGCTCATGCATTGCGTGAAGATTCAAAAGGTTTGAGAACATCAAAAGTATGAAACAATTGCTTGGCTTGTCATCGGGGTTGTGCAAAATTTAAATATTTTGTGTGATGAGGATAGAGCATAGCCAGACTATATGATTTTGTAGGGATAACTTTCTTTGGCCATGTTATTTTGAGAAGACATGATTGCTTAGTTAGAATGCTTGAAGTATTATTATTTTTATGTCGATATTAAAATTTTGTCTTGAATCTTATGGATCTGAATATTCTTACCACAATAAATAAGAATACATGGATAAATATGTTAGGTAGCATTCCACATCAAAAATTCTGTTTTTATCATTTACCTACTCGAGGACGAGCAGGAATTAAGCTTGGGGATGCTTGATACGTCTCCAACGTATCTACAATTTTTTTATTGTTACATGCTATTATATTCTCAACCTTGGATGTTTTATATGCATTTATATGCTATTTTATATGATTTTTGGGACTAACCTATTAACCTAGAGCCCAGTGCCAGTTTCTCTTTTTTCCTTGTTTTAGAGTATCACAGAAAAGGAAAATCAAACGGAGTCCAATTGACCTGAAACTTCATGGAACTTATTTTTGGAACCGAAGCAATCCCACGAGACTTGGAGTAGACGTCAGGGAAGCTTCGAGGTGGCCACGAGGCATGGAGGCGCGCCTACCCCCCTAGGCATGCCCCCCACCCTCGTGGGCCCCTCATGGCTCCCCTGGCCGACTTCTTTCGCCTATATATGTCCATATACCCTAAAAACTTCGGGGAGCAGAATAGATCGGGAGTTCCACCGCCAGAAGCCTCCGTAGCCACCGAAAACCAACCTAGACCCGTTCTAGCACCCTACCGGAGGGGGGAATTCCTCTTCGGTGGCCATCTTCATCATCCCGGCGCTCTCCATGATGAGAAGGGAGTAGTTCACCCTCGGGGCTAAGGGTATGTACCAGTAGCTATGTGTTTGATCTCTCTCTCATGTTCTTGAGTCGGCACGATCTTGATGTATCATGAGCTTTGCTATTATATTTGGATCTTATGATGTTTCTCCCCCTCTACTCTCTTGTGATGAATTGAGTTTTCCCTTTGAAGTTATCTTATCGGATTGAGTCTTTAAGGATTTGAGAACACTTGATGTATGTTTTGCATGTGCTTATCTGTGGTGACAATGGGATATCACGTGATCCACTTGATGTATGTTTTGGTGATCAACTTGCGAGTTCCGTGACCTCGTGAACTTATGCATAGGGGTTGGCACACGTTTTCGTCTTGACTCTCCGGTAGAAACTTTGGGGCACTCTTTGAAGTTCTTTGTGTTGGTTGAATAGATGAATCTGAGATTGTGTGATGCATATCGTATAATCATACCGACGGATACTTGAGGTGACATTGGAGTATCTAGGTGACATTAGGGTTTTGGTTGATTTGTGTCTTAAGGTGTTATTCTAGTACGAACTCTATGATAGATTGAATGGAAAGAATAGCTTCGTGTTATTTTACTATGGACTCTTGAATAGATCAATCAGAAAGGGTAACTTTGGGGTGGTTTCGTACCCTACAATAATCTCTTTGTTTGTTCTCCGCTATTAGTGACTTTGGAGTGACTCTTTGTTGCATGTTGAGGGATAGTAATATGATCCAATTATGTTATTATTGTTGAGAGAACTTGCACTAGTGAAATATGAACCCTAGGCCTTGTTTCAACGCATTGCAATACCGTTTGTGCTCACTTTTACCATTAGTTACCTTGTTGTTTTTATATTTTCAGATTACAAAAACCTATATCTATCATCCATATTGCACTTTTATCACCATCTCTTTGCCGAACTAGTGCACCTATACAATTTACCATTGTATTGGGTGTGTTGGGGACACAAGAGACTCTTTGTTATTTGGTTGCAGGGTTGTTTGAGAGAGACCATCTTCATCCTATGCCTCCCATGGATTGATAAACCTTAGGTCATCCACTTGAGGGAAATTTTCTACTGTCCTACAAACCTCTGCACTTGGAGGCCCAACAACGTCTACAAGAAGAAGGTTGTGTAGTAGACATCAAAGCATAACGTAGAAGTAACTCCCAAGGGTTTGATAAATAAAAGGGAATAGGTTCTACCTCATCTTCTACTTCCCAAACCCACATGTTAAGAGATCCTACTCATGCAATATTTGAGGTTTCTAACTAATGCATAAAAATGGGTAATATAGGCGTATGATCAATGTGTTACTTTCCTTGCTGATGATCCACAAAACCTAGTGACTCGTAGTAGCACGCTGTGCACTTCGAGAATTCTATCGCAAACAAACAATAGCACACATAAGCACTCAAGCAAATATGCAAGTATAAAACTTCAAATAAGAAGATCAAATCCGAAAACTCAACTGAAAAGATTCGATCTGCAAAAAGAATCAATCGAATCGGAGCTACGGAACCGAAACTATGGTCAAAAGAACTTCGAAATCAAATCTGCTTGAAACCAAATTTTAAATTGTCAAAACCTTGTTCAAGTTGATTGAACAGAAAGAGGGACTCAAGACGAAGATTTTGGCGTTGGTTTCACTGGATTCGGACAAACGGTTGAGAAACGGCGAGCGTTTGAAGATCAGGGGCTAATCTGCGATAAAAACAATCACGGATAGGTCCCTGGACGAAAATAAAATAAAATAAAAGACTAACGAACGTTCGTTGTATGAACCTAACCGGTGAATAGCGTTTGTAAAAATGAACGAACGGACGGGCGTCCGCTAAATAACTAAACCGAGAAAAACCGAACTGATAAAATAAAAAACGCATCTAGGGTTTCTAAAAAACCGATCTGTTTTTACCTAAACCAAAAAAAATGGTGGATCTGGATCGGATCGGGAACGGCGGCGGCTCCGGTAGTGAGGTGGCGGCTCCGGCGAGGCGAGACGCTGCGGGGTGGGGCACGGGCGGCGTGCGGCGGCGCGGCGGTGTGCGGCACAGGCGGCGGCGGCGGGCGTGGCTGCGTGCTGCTGCTGCGGGAGGTGGGGGTCGAGGCGGCGGCGGCAACATACAAATGGGAGGGGGCTCATCTTGGGCAGGGGGCAACCGAGGCGGCGGCGGTGTCCCGGACTCCAGCGGAGTCCGACTAGGGCACGGCGTGCGGGCGCGGGGAAGGCGGTGGGGGTGCCGAGCCGGCTGGGCTTCGGTCAAGTTCGGACCACGAAGAGTTTTTTTTCACAGATTCCGCCGAAAAAATCCTAAATAAATAAAGATAAAAATCTAGAAATGCCAAAACAAATTTTCACCATCTGAATAAAATATTTAGAACAAAGTGAACATTTTCTTGGCCAAATAATGCAATTTTAAAAAATGCATATTTTTCTAATTCAAATAAAATAGCAATAAAATCCAAATAAAATTACTTATTTGATTTTAATATTTTCCTCCAATACTTCATTTATTTTGGAGAAGTCATATTATCTCCTCTCATATAGTTTTTAATATGAAATATTTTCGAAGAGAAAAAAAATTAAAACCGAAATGATCCTTGTTTCGATATTTGAGAAAATTCAAATATGAAAACGGTGAAACCCCCAACTCTCTCCATGGGTCCTTGAGATGCTTAGAATTTCGAGGATCGCAAAGCAAAATGCAAATAAAATATGATATGCATATGATGACCTATGTATAACATTCCAAATTGGAAATTTGGGATGTTACACGGCTAAGAGAACAATTGATGTGCCTTTGGGGTGCCCCCCGCCCCCGTATATAAAGGAGGAGAGGGGAGGCTGGCCGGCCCTAGGGGGCGCGCCAAGTGGGGGGAGTCCCACTAGGACGCCTAGTCCTGGTCGGCTCCCCCTTCCTTCCAACAGAGAGGGGGAAAGGGGAAAGAGGTGGAGAGGGAGAAGGAAAGGGGGGCCGCGCCCCCCACCCCTTGTCCAATTCGGAGTGCTAGGGTGTAACGCCCACGATGTGGCTATATCTCCCACGTGTCAAAGCACGACTTAGAGGCATAACCGCATTGTAAGCAATGTCACAAGAGGGGTAATCTTTACACATCCCATGTACTGAATAAGGAAAGGGGTACATAGTTGTCTTACAATCGCCACTTCACACAATACATGACTATAGCATTACAACATCCAGATACAATCAAGGTCCGACAACGGAACCAAAATAAAAGAAGACTACCCCTAGTGCTACAGATCCCTGATCGTCCCAACTGGGCTCCACTATCGATCAACTGAAATGAAACAACACAACGAACACGGACTTCATCGAGCTCCTCCTTGAGCTTGGTTGTGTCACTTACACGGTATCATCGGCACCTGCAATCTGGTTTTGGAAGTATCTGTGAGTCACGGGGACTCAGCAATCTCACACCCTCGCGATCAAGACTATTTAAGCTTACGGGTAGGTAAAAGGTATGAGGTGGAGCTGCAGCAAGCACTAGCATATATGGTGGCTAACTTACACAAATGAGAGCGAGAAGAGAAGGCAAGGCACGGTCGAGAAACTATGATCAAGAAGTGATCCTAGAACAACCTACGTCAAGCATAACTCCAACACCGTGTTCACTTCCCGGACTCCACCGGAAAGAGACCATCACGGCTACACACGCGGTTGATGCATTTTAATTAAGTTAAGTGTCAAGTTCTCTACAGCCGGACATTAACAAATTCCCATCTGCCCATAACCGCGGGCACGGCTTTCGAAAGTTCAAAACCCTGCAGGGGTGTCCCAACTTAGCCCATCACAAGCTCTCACGGTCAACGAAGGATATTCCTTCTCCCAAGACAACCCGATCAGACTCGGAATCCTGGTTACAAGACATCTCGACAATGGTAAAACTAAACCAGCAAAGCCGCCCGATGCGCCGACATCCTGATAGGAGCTGCACATATCTCGTTCTCAGGGCAACACCGGATGAGCGCTGCGTACAGCTAAAACCAGCCCTCAAGTTTCCCCGAGGTGGCGCCGCAAGTGACTCTGTTTCGGACCAACACTTAGAGAAGCACTGGCCCGGGGGGTTAAAATAAAGATGACCCTTGAGTCTGCAGAACCCAAGGGAAGGTGATAGGTTGTTAGTGCAAATGGTAAAACCAATGTTGGGCCTTGCTGGAGGAGTTTTATTCAAAGCGAACTGTCAAGGGGTTCCCTTTATGACCCAACCGTGTAAGGAACGCAAAATCAAGGAACATAACACCGGTATGACGGAAACTAGGGCGGCAAGAGTGTAACAAAACACCAGGCATAAGGCCGAGCCTTCCACCCTTTACCAAGTATATAGATGCATTAATTAAATAAGAGATAGTGTGATATCCCAACAAAACCATGTTCCAACAAGGAACAAACTCCAATCTTCACCTGCAACTAGAAACGCTATAAGAGGGGCTGAGCAAAGCGGTAACATAGCCAAACAACGGTTTGCTAGGACAAGGTGGGTTAGAGGTTTAACATGGCAATATGGGAGGCATGATAAGCAAGTGGTAGGTATCGTAGCATAGGCATAGCGAAAGAGCGAGCATCTAGCAAGCAAAGATAGAAGTGATTTCGAGGGTATGGTCATCTTGCCTGCAAAGTTCTCCAAGTAGCCGAAAGCTTGATCCTCGAAAACGTACTCAACGGGCTCCTCGAACACGAACTCGTCTCCCGGCTCTACCCAAAGCAAGAACCCAAGCAAAGGGAGACACAATCAACCACGTGCAATGCACAAACAACATGATGCAAAACATGGCATGATATGCGGGATGTGATATGCAATGCATATGGGTACTCTGGAAGGAAAAGATTGAACCAGGCCTCAACTTGGCAAACCAAGAGTGCCACTGGAAAGAGGAGTTGATTTTGGTCGAAATCGATATAAAGATCACCGGAATCGGATGCACGGTTTGGAAATGGCAAGCAAAACAAATATGGCACCGATCTGCGATTAACAGCACGAGGCCATTTAAATGCATCAAGAACAACAAGCTACTGCACTCTAACATAGCAACAAAGCACATGGCAGGGATACACTCAAGGTGCTTGACAAAAGATGAACACTGAACTATGGCTAATTCACTCAATAGCAGGTTCAAACAAGCATGGAAAAGGTGCAAAAGATAACAGGTTACAGACTTAGTGAAAATAGCAACATGTCAGGAATTTAATAACAAGAAGCAATGTTTAGAGCAAGGTAACAACATGCTACAGGAATATATCATGGCAAAGCAAAGCATGGCATGAAGCTACAGGAACCTCTTTGGAACCATTCCGGTGTCCGTATATAACCTTCCAATGCATGAATCTTTACCTCTCGACCATTTCGAGACTCCTCGTCATGTCTGTGATCTCATCCGGGACTCCGAACAAACTTCGGTCACCAAAACACATAACTCATAATACAAATCGTCATCGAATGTTAAGCGTGCGGACCCTACGGGTTCAAGAACTATGTAGACATGACTGAGAGACATCTCTGGTCAATAACCAATAGCGGAAACTGGATGCTCATATTGGTTCCTACATATTCTACGAAGATCTTTATCGGTCAAACTGCAATAACAACATACGTTATTCCCTTTGTCATCAGTATGTTACTTGCCGAGATTCGATCGTCGGTATCATCATACCTAGTTCAATCTCGCTACCGGCAAGTCTCTTTAGTCATTTCGTAATACATCACCCCGCAACTAAATCATTAGTCACATTGCTTGCAAGGCTTATAGTGATGTGCATTACCGAGAGGGCCCAGAGATACCTCTCCGATACTCGGAGTGACAAATCCTAATCTTGATCTATGCCAACCCAACAAACACCTTTGGAGACACCTGTAGAGCATCTTTATAATCACTCAGTTACTTTGTGACGTTTGATAGCACACAGGGTGTTCCTCCGGTATTTGGGAGTTGCATAATCTCATAGTCATAGGAGTATGTATAAGTCATGAAGAAAGCAATAGCAATAAAACTTAACGATCATTATGCTAAGCTAACGGATGGGTCTTGTCCATCACATCATTCTCTAATGATGTGATCCCGTTCATCAAATGACAACAAATGTCTATGGTCAGGAAACTTAACCATCTTTGATCAACGAGCTAGTCAAGTAGAGGCATACTAGGGACACTTTGTTTTGTCTATGTATTCACGCATGCACTAAGTTTCCGGTTAATACAATTCTAGCATGAATAATAAACATTTATCATGGTATAAGGAAATATAAATAACAACTTTATTATTACCTCTAGGGCATATTTCCTTCATGTTATTCATGGTAATTACTGCATATATTTCTGCTAATAGAAGACACAATATTTCATTCTTTTAAATAGGCGAGGACCAAACTCGATAGTCAAGACGAGCAAGGGTTGGTTGTGCTTTTCAAGCACTCATTGATGAAGTATCGTTCCTACCTGAGGCAAGCGCACTTCGATGTCAAGCCTCTAAATGAAATTTGTGTAAAGTATCCGATGGTACATTTATTAGACAGTGACTGGAATAATCTTGTTACACATTGCTCTCATCTGCAGCGTAAGGTACTGTATATGGTATCACATCACAATTTGAACTACATTTTTGCATGTGCCTTACCGTCTCACTTGTACGAAAACTGTTTGCAGAAGAACATTTATTCTCAAGGGACAACAGAATCTCGCAACTACACTGCACACTGCATTGCTCTTGTGAGTACCTCTTGCCTTGTGTGACCATACTTACTTTCATGGTTGGTTGATTATGTAGCATCACTACACATGTTAGCCTCCTTATGCTCCATTTGGTGGACATTATAAGATCCGTATCGACTCTTACATAAATTTAGAATCAACCCAATGCTTTTGAAGAGGTTTAGCTCAGCAGTCCTCTTGTAAGGACTGAACGTCTTCTATCATTGTACTTACATTAACAGCTACTCCCTCCGTCCCATAATATAAGAGTGTTTTGTACAGTACACCAGTGTACAAAACACTCTTATATTATGGGAAGGAGGGAATTGGTTCATTGTGTAGCATTATGCATCTTATCTCCCTTGCCCACCATTTACTAAAAGATATCACATCTATATTTAATCTTACCAAAAAGTTGAATACACACACAATGCCAGTGCAGAAGTGTAGCCCATTGCTCTTGTCAATACATTTTGTCCTATAACGCTTGTACTTACAGGAATAGGTAGTTGATTATGTAGCATCAAACGGCATCTTATCTTCATTATCCTCTATCCCTACCAGTATTATCATATCTATAATTACTCTCTACAAAATGTAGAGTACAGACAATGCTTATAAAGAAGATTATGTGTTGAAATTCTTGAGTTATCCTGCCCTTGACATGGAGAAGGGCATTATATAGCCGGTGTTAACTATTAATGTAAGTCGGTCCTTCTAAAGCCTTTATCCTCAACTGTTGTTTAATTTTCTCATACTCCCTATCGTCAATTGTTGCTTAGTTTGCTATTTCTATCAAAATGCATGTTCGCAACAACTGTAAGTTCCAAGATTTAGTTGTAAAACCAAATTCCTTATTCATACCATGCACATTACTCAATACAGATCCAATGATTTTATTTAGCCCTACATGTATGCTAGTTTTGTTGATATATAATCCAGTGTTTGGTGAAGCAGCCCACATTTGCACCTTGTCATCTCCTGCTTTATCTTACTGTTTGTTTTTTTCCTTCATCTATGCTTGTTTTGTTGACATGGTAATCCAGTAGTGTGGTGAAGCTCCCTGTATTATGAACAATGCCAAATTATGCTATTGAGATTTTGAATGGACTCTTTATTTTCTAACTTGAAATTGGAAGGAATTGACAGCACAGTTACCATCTTTGTTTATATACGTGCGAAACATGTCATCTCTCTACTTGTTTCAGGGTGATATGCCTAATGGCATGCACAAGTCTGTTGAAGGCTGTGAGACAAACCCAACATATATTGCAGCAAAGAAGGCAAAACATCTTGCAGATAGCGAGACAACCTCAAAGGCATGTCGTCATGTAGTGTTCAAGTTACTTGATACTAGTAGTCACACAAGCTCATAGAATTCGCTGTCTAAATCAGTTCAACATCTTCAGTCTCAAGTTCAAGCAGAAAGGCATTCTGCAACTCAACTTAGACTTGAAGTCCAATCTCTAAGGAAGATCATGGAGAACACCAATGAGAACCTCATTGCTAAATAGCTACACCTGGAAGCTATGACCGGCATGCAAGGCCGGTCTCACAGCCTTGCTCAGCTGCTTGCGCAGCAGCTCCCGCATGAGGCTAACCTTTCTTGAATTGTCTTGGAAGTGGTCTTTGTTCACTATTATTTTGTTACGCTGCAATGGTGCCCAGTTTTTGTAATCTGCTTCTTCGTTGTGCTTTATGATTGGTGGCAAACTTTAATGCCCAGTGAATGTAATATACCATAAATCCTTTATTGTATAGTGTAGGTTTATTCTAAGTTACTATGTCATAATTTCTTTATTGTATAGAGTAGGTTTGTTCTTAATTCCTACTAGTTACCGTATATGCCATCATTTGCTATCTGGAAAAAACAGCAAAAATCTGATGTAGTCGACCGGGCCAAAACATTTGCCTCTAATGGGCATGCATTTTAGCAGGCCACAATTGGGCTAGCCCGCAACTTTCTTGGGCCTGCGCTGACCGGCCATTGGGGCCCTTCGTGGACACTATGCGCTAGGCCCACAACTTACATGGGCCTTCATTGGGCCCAAAGTTTAGTTGGGCCTTTAGTGGACCCGGCGCTTAGTTGGCCCATGTAGCTTCGGGCCATTAACAGGCTGAATATTCTAACGGGATGTTACGGCCCAAAAGATACCATGGGCATTTAGCAGGCCAAAATGCATGTTGGGCCTCAATTTTCAATAGTCGTCCACGGGCCTTTAGCAGGCTGAAATGTATATCGGGCCATTATTGGCCCAGTTATACAATAGGCCGTTACCAGGCTAGAACATATCTCGAGCCTTAGTTGGCCCACTAATATCATGGAACTTTAAGAGGCCGAAAATTTAGCAGAGGCATTAGTGGGCCGAATTATACGACGGACCTTTAACAGGCCCAAAGTCACATTGGTCTGAACTATTGCCACCTTGATCACGGGTCGTTAGTGGGTCGGATGTCGCGTCGGACCATATATGGCCCATGGGCAGCACGGGCCATTCCCAGGCCGAAAGACACACCGGCTGAAATGGGGCCATGTCTACATCAGGCCTCTAACAGGCTGAAATCTCACTGGGCCGTAATTGGGCCCAAATACTCGGCGAACAATTAACGGGCCAGATTTGGCTTTGGGCTGTAAATGGACCATGTTTAAGCAGGTCGTTAGTGGGATGGCCCTTTTAACCTATATGAGCCTCTGTTGGGCCCTACCACGTGTCGACGTATCATAGGCATGTCTTCTCCATTGGATGGACGACATCTAGCCCACCACGGAGCCGACACGTGTTTCCTCCGGCCAATGATATTTTTACACGTGGAAAATCCCCATTGGTCCGGGCTGTTAACGGGTTATCGGATCTAAACCGGGACCCGATAGCTTAACGGCGACCCGTTACGGTGGATGCCACATGTCGGTGACCCTTAACGAAAGCACTTCCATGACGCGCCATTTATCGTCATGGAAGTGGACACTTCCGTGATGATAATTTTGGTATTGTCATGGAACACTTCTACGACAGCACAGGTATGACTATCTTGATTCTGTCATAAAATCGTCATGGATGTACATGCATGACAGAAAACGTGACCTACTATGACAAACACGTATCATCACGGAAGTGGTTTTTTTGTAGTAAAAACAAATGCTTTCAAGAATATCCATATATTTTAAATCCTAACGCCAATTTTGACATATTACACATGGAATTTGATTAAAAATGTGTAGAGACTAAATATGATATTATTTTACATGTTGATTTTTTAAATGCTATTTAGGGTGTAGCTTTAATCAATAGCACACGATCCATCTTTGTTTTGTATCGGCGCCGATCTGGTTAAAATGAATACGTCAACAGAACCAGAATGGAGATAACCACACATGTATGCCTCGACAAAATCTCCAGGGGGAAGAAATCAGATTGCTCATTTTATGCCCAAAGAGAGACGCCTTAAATTGACCACATTCAAATACAACGTGGTTGTACGTGCACTGAGGCCACCGCCGACAAGGTGAGAAGAAGGATAAACGGCAACACAGATGAGATGCCATGAGTATGATCTTTTTTTACATGTTAATCATTTTTTTAAATGCTATTTAGGGTGTAACTTTAATCAATAGCACACGATTCGTCTTTATTTTATACCGGTATCGATCCTGGTTGCAACTAAATATGTCATCAAAACCAAAATGGAGATAACCACATATGCATGCCTCGGCAAAACCTCGCAGGGGAAAATAAATTAGATTGCTCATTTTATGCTCACAGAGAGACGCCTTATGATTGACCACATTCAAACGCGTTGTGGTTGTGCGTGTACTGAGGCCACCGTCAACCATCAGGGTGGGAAGAAAAATAAATAGTGTAACATCCCAATTTTCAATTGGATGTTAATCAATTAGGTCATCATATGCATCCATGATCCTTGCATTTTTTTGAATTGGTTTTATTTGGACATTTTGATCCTAGAGACCTTAAGCAACTCAAGGACCATTTGAGAGAGTTGGAAGTTTTCCTAAAATTCCATTTTTGAATTTTTGAATTTGGTAAGTTGGGTCAAAGTGATTTTTATTTGAAATTATTTTTCCAATTATTTTGAAATAAATAGAACAATGAGAGAAGATAATATGACTTCTTCAAAATAGAGGAAATAATGGAAATTTAATTTTAAATAAAAATATGTATTTTATTTGATCTTATTTCGGATTTTATTCGGGTAAATTAGGAAAAAAATGGATTTTAGCCCACAAAAATGTTCATCTTGTCCTAAATATTAGTAGAGGACCGTGAAACTTATTTTTGAGATTTTAGGGTTTTTATTTATTTTATTTTGGATTTTTCTTTTTCGGCGAAATTATTTTAAAAAAACTCCCGAACTGGGCCGGCCCAGCCGAGCCAGCCCAGCCCGTGCCGCCACCGCCTTCCCTGCCCGAGTCCGGCAGGACTCCGTCGCCGGAGCCATCGGAGCTCGGGACTCCCCCGAGGTTCGCCGCCCCTCCTATACATATAGCGACCCCGAGCCCCCTTGGACCCCGAGTCAGTCGCGCCGCCGCTACCTTTAGTCGCCGCGCCGCCCCGCCTCGAAGCTCGCTAGCGCCGCCGTCATCGTCAACGTGTCGCTCGTCGCCGTCGGCGCAGCCCCGCGCTGCCCCGCCCGTCTCGCCGGAGCCGCCGCCCCGCTCGTCATTGACCGCCGCCGGCCGAACCCCGTTTAACCGGTAAAAACCATACTGGTTCGCCGGTTACTTCTCGGTTTTTTTGTTTCGGTTTGCTTCGGATAGATCAGTTTTTATTTTTCCGGTTAAGTAGCGAACGTTCATTCGTTTCGATCTCTTAACGAACGAGTTCATTCGTTAGTTTCTGTTAGCGGACGTTCATCCGATAGATTTTTCTTTTTCTGTTTATTTTTGGCCAGGGACCTATTTGTGAATAGTTTCTTTATAGATTAGTCCCTGGTCTTCAAACCCTCGCTACTTTTTGCTTGTTTGTCCAAATCCAGTGAAACCAACGCCAAAATCTTCGTCTTGATCCCCTCTGTCCAGATAATCAACTTGAACATGATTTTGGAAATTTAAAATTTGGTTTCAAGCAGATTTGAATTCAAATTTCTTTTGATCGTAGTTTGAGTTTCATAACTCCGATTCGATTGATTCTTTTTGGAATTCGAAGCTCTTCACTTGAACTTTCAGCTTGGATCTTTTCTTTTGAGTTTTACCTGTGCATCTTATGCTTGAGTGCTTATGTATGCTATTCTTTGTTCACGATAGAGTTTCGGAGTGTGAGACTTGCTACTACGAATCTCTAGGGTTTTCCGATCGTCGGCAAGGCAAGTTCACACTTTAATCATACTATTCCTATACCCAGTTTTACTTGCATTAGTTCACCCTCAAATATTGCATGAGTAGGATTGGGAACATGTGGTTGTTGCTATGTAGTTCATGAGGTAGGAATCTATTACCTTTGATCACCCCGGAAATATAAGTTATGCTCATATTGATTAGCCATGCTCGTAGACGGGGATTGGTATGTGAGAATCATGCAAGTTGTGAGAGATAATAACTAAGGGAAACTTAAGGTGGCTACTTAAATACACATCTAGGTGGATTGGTTGCGGGCACCTGGGGAATCCAGTGTTGTCCTTGGAGATCCCGGGGTATCCGTGTGATCATCCTATGGAATGCCACCCAGGCTCAAAGGGATCATAAGATTATTCATGCTAGAAACTTCCGTGTGCAGCCACAAGCCATTATGGGCTCTGGCATAGTTAAGTAAGTTGTGGGAAACCTTCCCATGATAGGCTAGCAGATGTAGGGGGATTATAGGTGTACCGGCCTATCTATCAGTTAAGGGGACCTCTTCGGAAAGACTATGTCTCAATCATCCAGTTCTCAAACATCAGGCAGTGCGAGAAATTCAATGGAGGAGATCGAGTCTTGTGGGGAAAAGTGTGCAAACCTCTGCAGAGTGTACAAACTAATCATGATTAGTCGTGTCCCCGGTTGTGGACAATTTCAAGTATCTGGAAGTGAATTATTGGTTGATCTCATCACTCTATTTAATGAAATTGTTGGGTTATTGATGATTTGGTGATTTTGGGATTGAGTTGGGGTTACCTTCTCAATATGGGTAACTTAACTTAGTAGTAAATAAAATATATTCATTTGTTGTAGGGAAAATTTAGCTTTATGCAAAAATTAAACTTAGAGCCTCCACCAGCCAAATATGCATATAGAGATAGACATTCTCATTATTATTCTATGGTGTGAAGTTGCCAGTACATTCAATGTACTGACCTACATGGCTGCAACGTCTCATGTTGTAGGAATTTTACGATGAGTAAGTCATATGATAGGGTTGCGATGTCTACACTCAACTTTGTCGTTGGTGTTGTTCGGACTCCACAACTTTGTTGTTACTTCCGCTATATGGATTGAGGTAATAGTATTTATGTTACTTTTTACATGTGATTGAACTCTATTATAAATCCTCAAGTATTGTGTGCGTCAGCATACCGATCCACGGATGACACTTCAGTAGTCACAAGGATTGGATGTGATACTAGGCATGGAATGGCTATCGATGTATGGAGGAAATATTGATTGTGCGAGTAAGTCAATTCTCCTCACTACCCCAGAGGGTAAACGGATCAAGTATGTGTCCAGGCATGCGCCAAGGAGGACTCAAGTAAATTCGCTCTCGGGAGTTGTTTAGGAGGAAGTGCCAGTTGTGAAGGATTATCCTGATGTATTCCTAGAGGAACTACCAGGCATGCCACCAGATCGAGATATAGAATTTTTGATAGAGCTGTTACCAGGCACCGAACCAATATCGAAGAGACCGTATCTAATGCCCGCAAATCATCTAGAGGAAATTAAGAAGCAGATTAAGGAGTTATTGGAGAAAGGTTACATTCGACCAAGTTCATCACCGTGGGGAGCCCCAGTGCTCTTAGTTGAGAAGAAGGATGGATCGTTGAGGATGGTTGTGGATTATCGTGCACTGAATGTGGTGACGATCAAGAACAAGTACCCACTACCGGTGATCAATGATTTGTTTGACCAGCTATAGGGAGATAAAGTATTCTCCAAGATCGATCTTCGATCAGGATACCACCAACTGAAGATTTGAGAACAGGATATATCTAAGACAGCTTTTACCACAAGATACGGGCTATATGAGTACACTGTCGTGTCTTTCGGTTTGACAAATGCCCCTGCCTACTTTATGAGCATGATGAATAAGGTGTTCATGGAGTTCCTGGATAAGTTTGTTGTGGTGTTCATTGATGATATATTGGTATACTCGAAGAATGAAGAAGAACATAAGGAACATTTGCGCTTAGTTCTCGAGAAGCTTAGGGAACATCAGCTATACACCAAGTTTAGCAAATGTGAGTTTTGGTTGAAAGAAGTTGGATTTCTCGGACATGTTATATCTAGAGAAGGTATAGCAGTCGATCCTTCTAAGGTTAAGTCTATCACAGAGTGGTTGGCACCCACCTCAGTTAGAGAAATACGTAGTTTTCTTGGACTCGCAGGATATTACCAGAGATTCATTGAAATTTTTCCAAGATTGCAAAGCCCATGACAGAGTTATTGAAGAAGGACACCAAGTTCAAATGGACCAAAGAATGTGAGGCCAGTTTTCAGGAATTGAAGAAACGTTTAGTTATAGCCCAGTGCTAATTCTTCCGGATATACGCAAGGATTTCCAAGTGTATTGTGACGCTTCTCGCCAGGGACTTGGAGGTGTACTTATGCAAGACGGAAGAGTTGTTTCATATGCCTCACGTCAGCTTCGACCTCATGAGTTGAATTATGCCACTCATGATTTGGAGCTAGCAGTCGTAGTGCATGCGCTCAAGGCCTGGAGACATTTTCTTATTGGAAACCGTTGTGATGTATACACGGAGCATAAGAGTTTGAAGTATATCTTCACGCAGAAGGAGTTGAATCTCAGGCAGAGGAGATGGTTGGAACTCATAAAGGATTATGATATGAAGCTGCATTACCATCCAGGAAAGGCCAATGTTGTAGCAGACGCGTTGAGCCGCAAGAGTTATGTAAACACTCTCGTAACCGGAGGTTTGCCGCGGGAGTTAACAGACGATCTCAAGGAACTTCATTTGGATATAGTTCCGAGAGGTTTTGTTGCAGCGTTGGAAGTTCAGTCCACGTTGTTGGGAAAGATTCGAGAAGCCCAGAAGACTGATAAGGAAATTTTAGAGATAAAGAAGAAGATGAGTAAAGGAAAAGCCAAAGGTTTTCGTGAGGATGAGCATGAAACTTTATGGTTTGAGGATTGTATTTATGTGCCCAATGATGCAGAGATCAGGAAGTTAATACTTCAGGAAGCTCATGACTCGCCATACTCGATTCACCCCGGAAACACGAAGATGTATTTGGATTTGAAGGAACGTTTCTGGTGGACAGGTATGAAGAAGGATATTGCCGTGTATGTAGCAGTATGCGACGTCTGTCAGAGAGTGAAGGCAGAGCATCAGAAGCCAACAGGATTACTACAGCCTATGCTGATACCCGAATGGAAGTGGGATAAACTTGGCATGGATTTCATCATCGGATTACCTAGGACACGATCAGGTTATGATTCCATCTGGGTAGTAGTAGATCGCTTGACTAAAGTGGCTCACTTTATCCCTGTGAAAACCACCTATACAAGCATGAAGTTGGCCAAGATATATATGACCAGGATCGTATGTCTACATGGAGTTCTGAGGACCATCGTATCTAATAGAGGAACACAGTTTACTTCAAAGTTTTGGAATCAGTTATGCTAGACTTTGGGTACCAGGCTAGAGTTCAGTACAACCTTTCATCCGCAGACCGATGGACACACCGACAGAGACAATCAGATTCTGGAGGACATGTTGAGAGCTTGTGCGCTAGATTATGGCTCTAGATGGGATGATAATTTGCCTTATGCAGAGTTCTCGTACAACAACAGCTACCAGGCTAGTTTGAAGATGGCCCCTTTCGAAGCTTTGTATGGAAGGAGGTGCAGGACACCATTGATGTGGGATGAAGTTGGAGACTGTAGTTGTTCGGACCAGATTTAATCAAAGAGTCTGAAGAGAAGGTTAAGTTGATTCGTGATAGACTAAAGGTAGCTCAGCCCAGGAAGAAGAGTTATGCTGATACTAAACGCAAGGAGGTAGTCTATGAAGTCAGAGATAGAGCATATCTTCATGTGTCACCACTTCGAGGATTTAAACGATTTGGAGTCAAAGGAAAGTTAGCACCACGATTTGTAGGACCATACCGGGTTTTGGAACGTACGGAAGAAGTGGCCTACAAGTTGGAGTTACCTGAAGGTTTGTCAGGAGTTCATGATGTGTTTCACGTCTCCCAGTAGAAGAAGTGCCATGTGGAGATGGCGATATTCCTCTAAGGGATACAGTGCCCCTGGAAGCAATTCAGTTGGAGAGTGACCTAACCTATGAGGAGAAACCCATCAAGATTCTCGAGTTTGCCAGCCGAGTTACACGCAGCAAGGTCATCAAGTTTTGCAAAGTTCAGTGGAGCCACCATACCGAGGAAGAAGCCACCTGGGAGCAAGAAGAAGACCTACGGAAAGACCACCCACACCTATTTTCTAGCCAACCCAAATCTCGAGGGCGAGATTCATCTTAAGGGGGGTAGGTGATGTAGGGTGGAACCCTATGCGGCCGATCTTTCACGAAAGGAGCGGATCCCGCGAAGAACACGAAGAATACGGGGAAGAACGGAGATAAAACACAAGGGGAAACACTCAAGAACAAGTCCAATCACACATCCACTAGATAATCAAACACACAAGATCCACAAGGTACATGAACAACAAAGGGAAAGATACAAGGTAATTAAGGTTCATCTCCATGAGGAGGTCTTGATGGTAGAGTTCATCCCAAATCCAAAGGAGATGGGGGCTTTAATCCTAGAAGGATCCTCCCACACGGGGGTCTTGACGATATATCCCGCAGGATCTTCTCATAGATGGAGGTCTTGGCCTCCAATGGAGTAGTAGTCTCTTTCTCTCTCAAGAGTAGAGTGGTACAAGGAGCAAAGCTCTCTATCAAATGAGCTATCACTTTGCTAACCCTAGGAAGGATTAGGGGAAGGTCTATTTATAGTCTAAGCCACGAAGGGGTAAGTGGGAGAGATATACAAGGCCAAAGTCCCAGCTGCACACAGGCAGGGTCGGACATCCGGTTGGCGTCGGAAGTCCGGTCGCTCGCAGGGGTCCGGTCGTCCGGAGGGCGTCGGACATCCGTCGTTTTGCTTCGGGATGGGTGGCACCAGATTTCAGGTGAGCGTCGGACGTCCGGTGCCTGGGACTTGTCGGACGTCCGGTGTCCGTCAGTCGTCCGGCGGCTGTAGAGGGTCGGACATCTGACGGCTTCCGGTCATCCGGTCGCTGTAGACTTTGCAGCTCCTTCTTCCGTCTTCTCTTCCAGGCTTCCCTCGCGGATGGTGTAGTTGTACACTTGCGCTCGCACTCCTCCTCGTCGTCCGTACCATTCCGACAATACCTATGCATGCACACGAGTGGAGTGTCACGTAGTATACCATCCTCAAAGGGGTCAAGTGAGCACGTGTAAAGGAGATGATTCACCTTTGTGTATGTGAAGTAGATGTCGCACGTGTCACTTGCCGAATGGACTCTTGACATGGTGATGTCTGTAGGATGCTCCACATCATCTCCCCTCCCTTGGGAAAGATCCGACCTCGGATCAAAATCCAAATCACCATGGGAAAGAGATGGCGTCGCCATGTAGGAGTGGTCGATCACCAAGTTCTCGTCATCTTGAAGTTCGAAATGGGCACTCTCCAATGTCGCGCCATCTTGGGATTCCTTCAAAAGGAGCAAAGACAACAAACACTTGGAAAAACAAATGTGGTTAGCGTAAGTGCTAAACCAAGCATTCAAGAGGTGATTTACCAAACAAGTGTCGTCATCATGCAAAGCATATGGTTTGACAAAGGATTGTGACATGGCATATAAGCACATAAATTGAGCACAAGCAAGGATATCATGGAAACAATTATGCAAGTGTGAGGTAGTGATGCAAATGTGCGTGACAAGAGAAGAAGCATCTACCTCATGGTCATAGCAAGCATGCATAAAGCTCTCAATGAAAGGTCTATGGTAGGCATAGGAAGCATTCACAACACCAAATAAAATAAAGTGTCTAAACACATGGGTCAAGTGCAAGACAATCCAAGCATAATGTGCATGGGGTGTAGTGAATATAGTGTGGCAATCAACACAATAGAAAGATCAAGTGTTCATCATGTGTGAGGCAATAAAGGCAAGCATGTAGCAATCGATGGGACATGACATATGTGAAGTGATGACATTGTTGCAACCAAACATATGAGAGGAGCAAGTAATCCAAGAATTGGATGCAACACACAAGGCATATATATCATGATGCATGGAGCGGTGAAAATGACAAGTCGAAGCAAGGTCTCTAACATGTGTGCAATCAAGTGGTCCAAGTCTCATGGTGCAAGCAACACAAGTAGTATGATCCACAATATTCATGCTCATGGTTTTGAAATTCTCAAAAGAGAAGGATATCACCTTGAAAGCGTGTCCTTGTGCGTCCTTCACAATGCCGAAGTACAAGCAAGTGTGATGTAGAATCGTCGTAGTAGGAGGTGGTTTGCTCTCAAGAGCTCGGATTGTCAACTCACGTGATGTGGAAGTTGACACAAAGTCCAAGTATCCTACACATGCACAAAACAAAATAAAGAATGTATGTGCATGGTAGATAAACACATCATCCATCATGATGGTTCTGTTCTTTTGCACATAACCGTTAGAAGCACAAGCGCATGAATAATATGATGCAACAATGGCTATATTCATGGCACTAGGTATATGGTGCAAAGAGGCAAGACAAGCATGCTTCACAAGAAAAATGTCAAAATCTCCAATCATATGTGAGAATGCTATGGGGGAAAACTCATTATCAAGACTAGGGGCATTGTTGCACTCAATACATGTCAAATCATCTAGCAAGAGAAAGGCAACATATGGAGATATATGACAAGAAGCAACAACAATCATGTGCAAAGCATGTAGATGGTTGTCATCAACCGCATGAAATGAGCAAGTATGAGTCATTGGTGATGCAACATAAGCAAGCATAGTAATCAAGTCGTGCAATCTAGTAGTGCGAAGATGCAACATACTAGAGGAAATTATGGCAATCATGTCATGTGAGCAAATAATAGACATAGACAATACACATGACATATCGCAAGCACGAACACAAAGCAAGATCATAGTATAATCATAGGCGTGGGGCACAAAGCAAATATGGCAATAACAAGTGATGTCTCCACAAAGCTTGCAAATACACATACAAGTAGTAGAATCAATCATCATGCGTAATGCAAAGCATGGGTCACAAATGCATGGAAAAAGCATGGGAATGAGCATATCATGCAAAGTGAACATGGCAAGATGGGCATAGAATATGTAATGGACAATAATCCATAACCATGTGAGGGACATGTAGAATAAATGCATGAAGACTTCGCGTGAAGAGAGCGGTGGGAAAGGCAATCCATGGTATCCCAAGTCATCATTGCTCTTGAGAGCTCGTTTTGTCAACTCATGGGATTGTGAGGTTGACAAATGTTCATGGGTACCTACACAACAAATACACAAGCGAAAGAAATTGTCTGTGTGGTAAATGTACACATCATCCATCATGATGTGCATGTGCACGTGTGAGTTAGTACAAGATAAGCATCGCTCAAATAAATTTGATGCATGGTATAAGAACATGTCATCCATCATGAAAGAATAGTTATTGTGTATAACACGATGGTGACACAAATTGAGCATAGTAGTATATGGCACAACAATATCATTATGATTCATTGGGAGCATATGGTGCACACAAGTATTGGGATCATGCAATGGATGGGATGAATCAAAATCTCCTAAAATGTATGAGGAAACTATGGGGGTCTCCTCATGAGCAATATTGGAAATATCATATGGAGAAAATGGACAACATCCAAAACAATGCATATCCGAAGCTAGGTGGTTATGGCATGGCATATGAGATAAATGATGCAAAGGTAGCATGTCAATATCATCACAAGAGAAACAAATGCCAATAACCATAGGCTTGTCATCTATACCATATGTGCAAATTGGGTTTATTTTAATAGCATATGCATAGTCACTATGAAGAGATTGCAAATATGACATATGATTGATCTCATGCATAGCATAT
Source organism: Triticum urartu (assembly GCF_003073215.2). NCBI lineage: Eukaryota > Viridiplantae > Streptophyta > Magnoliopsida > Poales > Poaceae > Triticum > Triticum urartu. The sequence continues at coordinate 200,074,774 of NC_053026.1, read as the reverse complement.
GACAAGTCAAGCGGATTGGCAAACATGATGTGACCAAGAGAATTAGCACAAGAAATCCTATGTAACATGGCATCACAACTAATAGACTCCACATGGAAATCATCATACTCATCATAAATGGATAAACCATCGCATGGGGAAGTCGCACTAGCATGAAGCATGGTAATAGGTTGATCAACATCATGCAAGCAATCAATGTCAAGAATGTCCACTAGTGGGACTAGAGCATCACCTTCACCTATGTTACCTTGTTCATTCCACTCAAGTGGTGTAGGTGAGGTGGGAAAGACCAAATGGTGGTCATCTTCATCTTGATGGAACCATGTGGGGGTGCATCATATTCCACCATGGCCATCGTCTTGTCCAAAGGTAGGACGTAGTCGTTGCGAATCGGCGCGTCATCATATTTGGGGCCTAGCACCAAATGAGAAGACACAATAGAGGTAGAGGTCAAGTTGTTAGAAATGCAAATGGCCTCACATGCCCTATCAACTATCACACTCTCTCTATGTGGTGGTTCACTCACTCCCTCAAGGTAGGTGCACTCAATCTCACGTATGGCGGAGTCACTCATCTCATTCAAGCGGTGGGGGTTGTGGCTCTCCTCACATGGGAATTGTGATAACACATCATATATGGGCCTAGTGGTGAAGTCACTCTCACTCTCAATATGGTGGCAAAAGTCACTCAAGTCATCATACTTCACTGTGGTCGAAGGGAAAATCCCATGCTCAACCATCTCATCGCCATCGCCGTGGATGAAGGCCGAAGATGGCACATCATCACTCTCGCCTCCTAAGATGGAAGCATCATCCTTGCTCGTCACCATGTCGCTCGCCTCCAAAGCTTGGTCCTTGATGGTCTCCGTAGTCGTAGTCGTCGCTGCACCATCTTGATAAAGAGTCGAAGTAGACTCGACATCATCAATGCCACAAAGAGGGGTGGCGGTGAAGTCGAACTTGGGAGCATCGTCTTGGAGCTTGTCGGGCTTGGACATCGTGGTGGTACTAGCCTCATGCTCGTTCTCATGGAGCTTGGTCATCGCGAAGTGAGCTTGGGGTGGAGAAGCTTTGGCCGTCATGATTTCTTGTTCCGCCTTGAGAGCACCAATGTAGTTGTCGTCGAGGGACTTGTAGTTCTTGAGGAAGATCATCTTGGAGATGTCGTTGTGCAATCCCATCATGAAGTGGAACTTCATCGAAATGGGGTCGTCCACGCCGGCTCATCTTAAGGCAATCTTCATCTCCTTGAAGTACTCGTCGATGTACTTGGATCCTTGGATGGTGTTCTCCAATTGGCGTTGAAGTTGTTCCGTGTAGGTTGGAGGCACGAACTCTCGCCGCAAAGCTCTCTTCGTCTTGGGCCAACTCATATGCGTGAAGCCACCATGTGGACGCGTAGTCGTGGAAGTTCCTTGTGGCGCACTTCACTTTATCTTCGGGAGGAACTTGATGTAGCTTGAGGTAGTCGTCCATCAAACACTCCCACTCGAGATACTCCTCGGGTTCTAGAGTTCCATAGAAAGAAATCGCGTGGTCGATGTCGAGGTCATAGTAGCTCATGGAAGTCGCGGACTTGAGCTTGGGGAGCTTCTCTTGAGGTGCTTTTGGGCGAAGATGCCGTATGTCCATAGGCGAAGATGCCTTGAAGTCGCTTGGCGAAGATGCCAAGGGAGATGGTAAGTCGTTGAGCGGTTGTTGGTGTTGAGCTCTTGACCTTCACGTCCTTATTGGTGATGGTGTCGATGCCGATTTGATTTTGCCGGAGATGGTAGCTCAAAGACATGTGCTCTTGAGTGTCTTCTCAAAGATGAGGAAGACCGCTTGTAGGACTTGATGAGGGCTTTGATCTCCTCCATTTGAGCTTGCATCTTGGCGTCGTTGGAGTTGTTCGTGGCATCGAACTCGTCGTTGTTGTTGTAGACCGAAGATGAAATGCCTTGCCTATCCATCATAAGACTTGAGTAGAGGTGAGTAGGAAATGAGATAAACAATACCAAGTTACCTTTTCCCAAAGTTGAGGATGTATCCCGTTTCACTCGATGTGAGATGAAAGAATAGTGGAATTGGTACCGGACTTGTTCACTCACACCTACAAACTAAAACTTATGGAGTAGCTCGGTGAGGATAGTGGCACAAAAATTTAATGCAAAATGTTAGCAAGAGTCAATAATGTTGAAAGAGATTCACAAATTCGCAAGTGAAACAAGTAGACCAATAGCAATATGTGGCACACAGAAACACACACAGATAGATAAATGGGGTCATGCAACCAAGGAATGAGCTCAAAATGTGGAATCCACGGAAAACGCTCGTGTTGCACAACTCAAGAGAGACGCTAGCACGATTGCTCAATAGGCGGATACGACACTTGTGCACAACCTATTTAGAATCATTATAACTGAGAAACTTTCAAGCCCTCCCAGGCCATTAACCTACACAACCGTCCAATCATCACTTTTTGCGATTTTTGATCGTCGGATTGGCCCTGGATCGCAGGTAGGCTCGCTTCGTTCGCTACAGTTGAGTGCCAGCCGTTCTGGGCCGCTGCTCTAGTGACTTTTTTGGGCCTCTGTCGTTAAATTGGGTTTAATGGGCTTCTATTACCCTCCCATCCGGGGCAGCCGAAGGTACTGGGATTGGGAGGCATACGAGCGACGCGGTGGGTCTGTCCACTCGTGGCCGTAAACCCTAATCCAATCCCGATTGAGGCGCGGCGGAGCGACCGCATACTCCAATCCATCCACTCCTGAATCAGGAAGTCCTGATTCGGTTGCTTCCAAAAAAAAGTCCCGATTGGAGGCGCAGCAGGAGCAACCGCATCGAATCCATCCACTCCTGGATCCGAGGCGCAGAGAGGATCCAATGCATCCAGTCTGTCCCGATTCAAGGTGTGGTGGACCGACCACGTCGAATCCATCCAGCCCGGATTCGAGGCGCAAAGATGGCCAATTCATCCAGTCTGTGAATCGCCGTTCGGCTATTCGTCTCTTGAAACTGCTACCATGGGTTTGAAGGAAGTAATCACTCTTCAGTTTCTCTCCAGTCATTCATGGCGGAAGATGTGCACCCCTCACTTTCATTAATGGATGGCTGGCTCTTTGTTTCTCATTCTTCCGATGTGTATATATGCTTCCTCCACGCTCACTCTTCTAGCTCCGGCGACAGAACATCCATCAGCATGGTGCTCTTCTAGGTTCCCATCTATCTTTATTTTGTATCATCCATGTATGATTTGCTTCTTCCACCCAACGATTACATTGTATCCTCCCAATCTAATTTTGTAGAAAAAAGTATAGATAACCCCCAGAAGTATCCCGTTTGGATCACATAACCCCCCAATGTTTAAAACCGAGTTCTTAATCCCCTGAACTATTCTAAACCGGACATATCACACCCTGGCATCCACTTTTTTTGAGACAACGTCGCGAAGCTTTATTAATTCGTCACAATGTTTACAGGGACAGATGGTAGGTTCCCGGGATGGCCTAACCAAACACGGCGGCCACCACCGAGAGATAAAGCATGCCTCGCTAAGTTGTGAGCTTCATAATTGGAGCTCCTAAATTCATGTCTAAAGCTACAAAATTCAAAAGAATTAGAATGGGCTATTATTTCACGTACAATTGCACCGTAGCTCGCCAGATTATCCTTCTGTAGATCCTCCACTACCACTTTGCAATCCGACGCCACTTCAATCTGTCGTAGATATAGATCATGTGCCAGTGCCAGTGCTTCCCTGATCGCCAGGGCTTCAAGGGTTGGTGGATCTACAATGTTTCTGAAACCGCAGGTGGATGCACCGATGAAACGACCTAATTGGTCTCTGCATATCACCCCAATAGACCCGAAACCCTGCCTAGACACAGCCGCGTCAATGTTCATCTTAGTATTGTCCGCAGTCGGGGGTATCCACCTTTTTGCGTTCTTGGATCTATGCACCGTCACGACCGGGTTCTTGGCATTTATCATCTTCAGCTCCCCCAAGTAACTTGATATAAAACTGCTCACAGAATGGGGTGATTGATAAATGTTCTCATGGATGGCTTTCCTTCTGGCTCCCCATATCGCCCAAAGTGAGACCACCAAGCGATCAAAAAGCTCTTTAGGTAGTATTTCATGGATTGCAAACAGCCAATCCTTCGGATGCTCCTCGCCGCGTTCTAGCATATGATGCACCAGTTCTTCGGGAGCAAGCGCCCATACACTTGCAGACATGGGACATGAGAGCAGTGCATGCTTCCATGTGTCCACGGCTCCACAGAGTAGACATGTATTTTCTGTTGCCATGTTCCGGTGCTCCAAAACGGTCCCCGTTGGCATCGAATGCCTGGCTAAGCGCCATAGAAACATCTTTAGCTTTGAAGGCACTTGGATATGCCAAATTGTTGACCAGTTGTTGGATTCACTGAACTCATATGAAGTCCCACCCTCCTCATTTAGCCATGCCTCCCTGCTATGCTTTGTCTTAAGAATCATGTGATAGGCAGACCGGACGCTGAATCTTCCTCTAGGATCATGATGCCATGCCCAGAAATCCTCGACTCGACGCGTGCATAGCGGGATTGTGAAAATCGCCTCGGCGTCAAAATGAGTGAACACAGTTCGGACCAAGCCCTCGTTCCAGCAAGCAGAAGTGTTGTCGATGAGTTGTGCCACTCTCACCGGAGGATTTGGCATCAGAGATGTTATAGGGCGCTTGAAACTGTCTCGAGGAATCCAGTTGTGTTGCCATATATCCGTCGTTGCACCATCCCCTATTCTGCGCACCACACCTTGTGCAAGGATATCGCACCCATCCAATATAGCCCTCCATATCTGAGACAGGTGTGCTCCCAGTTCGGCTTGAAGTAAAGAACATTTCGGGAAATACACTGCCTTGAGGATTCGAGCGCTGAGAGATGTATCATCTGTGAGTGTGCACCAAGCCTGCCTTGCTAACAATGCTAGGTTGAAGATTTCCAAGTCGCGGAAACCCAAACCTCCCAAATGCTTCGGCATGGTTAAGATATCCCATGCTACCCAGCTAGGCTTCCTCTTCCCTTGCTTGGAACCCCACCAAAATTGTCAGATAATCGACGTGATACTATCATAGAGACCCCTTGGTAATCTGAAGCACGACATCGAATACACGGGGATCGCTTGTGCTACAGGATTAATTAAAACTTCCTTACCAGCAGCAGACAGTAACTTCTCCATCCATCCTTTGATCTTTTCCCAGACTCTGTCCCGAAGGTATTTAAACGTACCGTTCTTCACGTGTCCAACATCCGTCGGCATACCCAGGTAGCGTTCACTCAAAGACTCGTTCAACACTTGCAAGTTGGTCTTTATAGTTTCTTTCAACTGTGCAGGGCAGCCCTTACTAAAGAAAATTGAAGATTTCTCATTGTTGATTCTTTGTCCTGACGCCTGACAGTAAATATCAAGTAGGTTTGACACCTGAATTGATCCCTCCCCACTGGCCTTGAATAGCAACAGGCTGTCATCTGCAAATAGGAGATGGTTAACGGTAGGAGCCGAAGGAGCCACCTGAATTCCTGTTAGTGACGACTGAGAACTTGATTTAAGGAGGCACGAGAGGCCCTCTGCTGCAATCAAGAACAAGTAGGGGGAGATTGGGTCTCCCTGCCGAATACCTCGTGTAGGCTTGAAAGAATCAAGTTTTTCACCATCGAAACATACAGAAAAAGATACTGAGGATACCATACCCATAACAATATCTATCCAGTGCTGTTCAAAACCCAACTTTGTCATGATACCTCTCAGGTAGTTCCGTTCCAATCTATCATATGCCTTCATCATGTCCAGCTTCAAAGCACAAAAACTGTTGGATTTTGATCTCGACCTCTTCATAAAATGCAAGCACTCATAAGCGCAAATGATATTGTCTGTGATAAGCCTTCCAGGGACAAAAGCTGATTATTACAGAGATTATGTCAGGTAAGATCACTTTCAATCTGTTAGCTATCACCTTTGAAGCTATTTTATATAGAACGTTGCATAGACTTATGGGACGGAATTGAGCAAGTACTTTTGGAGTAGTTACCTTGGGGATTAAAACAAGCACTGTATCATTGATGGATTCTGGGCTCTCCTCGCCGTTCACAATTCTCAGAACTATTCTTGTTACTTCGTCCCCACAAACTTCCCAATGTCTCTGATAGAAGTGTGCAGGAAAACCATCAGGCCCCGGAGCTTTGGTTGGAAACATTTGAAACAGAGCAATTTTAACTTCCTCTTTGGTGTATGGCGCACACAGACTAGTATTCATTGCTGTTGTTACCTTACGCGGCACATGGTTTAGCACTGCATCCAAGTTTTGAACTCCCTCGGACCGGTACAAGGATTGATAAAAATCATGTGCCATCGCCTTTAGCTCTCCCGGATCAGATATCTCAACACCCAAAGAGTTCTGTAGTGCCTTGATCATATTCTTTTTCCTCCTCAAGCTGGCCCTGAGATGAAAAAACTTTGTATTTTTGTTGCCTGCAGAAAGCCATTCGACCCTAGCTCTCTGGAGCCACATGATTTCTTCTCTGTGATACATCTCAATTAGCCTTTCGTTGATCTTCAACTCGGCGTAAGTTGGGCCTGTCCTTAGAGGGTCACTCTTTAGTTCATCGAGAGATTTCTTTAGATTTTTTATCTCTTTCCTCACGCTTCCAAATGTATCCCGACTCCATCTTCCTAAATCCCTTGCCAGGTCTTGCAATTTCAGTCGCAGCTCCTCCACAGTTGAGCACGGAGGACCTGCGCCCCAACCCTGGTTTATCACATCCCAGAAACTATCATGTGTCTCCCACATTGTCTCATATTTGAAGGGGCGATTAACATGATTGGTCGTCCCAGCTTCCAGTTCGAGCAACAACGGTGAATGGTCTGATGTAACCCCCGTCAAATGTGTAACCGATGCTAGTGGAAACCTCGTTAACCACTCTGCACTGACTAGCGCCCGGTCAAGTCTGCACCTTGTGAAAGTGCCGCCTGTTACCTTCTTCTCGAAGGTCCAAAAATTACCTTTGTAGCCCAAGTCGAGCAACATGCAAACATCTAAAACATCACGAAAAGCTTGGATTTGAGCGTTGCTCCTTTGACCCACACCATGGTGCTCGTCTGGACGTAACACTTCGTTAAAATCACCCACACATAGCCAAGGAAGTGTGCTCAAAGTGCTAACGTTTTTCAAAGTTGTCCATGTTTGGTGCCTCAAATGTGTTTGTGCCTCACCATACACACACGTCATCCTCCAATTCTCTCTGCCTTGTTCCTCAATAGAAACATCTAAATGATAGTCAGAGTAGCCAAGGATCTCAACATTTATTGAATCATTCCAAAACAAGCCAATGCCTACACTTCTACCTCGACTACTAACAGCATAAGATTTATCAAAACCCAAAGTACCAGCTAGTGCTTCTACCCTCCCGCTTTCCAGCTGTGTTTCAACAATACAAAAGAGGGTAGGGGAAAATTGCCTCGCAAAATCGTGAAGCTCCCGAACTGTCGCAGCTTTTCCCGCACCAGGACAGTTTCAGCAGAAAATATTCATTGGGCCCGGCGGCGCTCCTCGAAGGAGCCCGCCAAAGAAGAGACGGTCCTGCCAAGACTGTCAATATTTTCCAAAATGTCCTCCCCTATATCTGAGCTCATCTTGGTTCTCTTCAAATCTTGTTTGCTGCTCGGACTAGCTGGAACAGTTGCGGGTGCTGGTAGCAAGAACCTCGCCCCCCTGGCACCCACTTAAGTGGTTTGGGAAGGTGGTTTTGCATATGTGGCGCCTGGGCTGGGCCCATCGATCGGCCACGTTGGACTGGGCCTGCTGGGTGTGGTCTAAACGACGCCCTCGAGCAGGTTCGACCCAGACCCAGCCTCTTCGCCTCCCAATGGACTTAGTGTGAGCTTTGTAATTTTTCAGCAGTGTACTACAGCAATATAATTTCAGAGCAAATTGTTGATCATTATACTGTTCTGTATGTAATGCTATGTAAAAGAAGGAAACTTTTGATAGCAAATATTTTATCACTGTACTGTTCTGTATGGAATAGTGTGTTGCAAGATATTTTATCAGAAGTGTACAAATTATTGCCATCAAATTCAGAAATAGATAGCAAATTTCCATAGCATTGAAGATCTTAAATTCACACAATAAGTTCCATGGCATACTCAGGTTCAACCTGATAAAAGCTACAGGTCTTTGACATGCAAAACTCCACAAACGACACTTAATTGTCAAGGAATTTGATGTTTCACATCAAATAAAAGCACACACTTCTATCTGGTGTTACACATCAACTACGTGACATTGAAAAACAATCTGGGCATTCACTTTTTCCCAGTGAGAAGCCATTCCAGCCTGTTATTTCTTGGCACTTGCATCTGCTGTGAGCTTGAAGAAGCCTTGTTGTGACTCCTACTGTGGCTTCCCCTTGGAACTGGTTGAGAAGATGCAGTAGGCATTGCAGTTTGACTTGCGGCTGATTGTTTCTTTCTTGTTGGATTAGATGCTGCTTGAGAAGATGGTCTTGCTGAAGTAGATGTTGGTTGCTTCTTTGTCCTCTTCCCTGGGTGTGCCACCTGAAACAAAATGATCAGTACTAATTTTCAGAGTGAACATATATCACATTAAAATTCAGAGATAACAGTTACCTGCTGTGTGTTTTTTCTAAATCTTTTTGCTGCTTTCTCCTTGCTCTTTTTGCTGCTCTTGTGTAGCTAGCATTTTGTTTCTTACCTTTGTTTGGATTCTGCTCACAGGTTCTCTTGTTATGAGTAAAGCTCCCACACATAGAACAAGCAATTTTAATGCCTTTCTTTGAAAGCTTGTTCCCCTGAGGTTTCTCACCTTCTTCTCTTCTTCTTTTTGTCTTCTTTCTTCCTGGCATTACCCTATGAGGAGGTGGATGAGGTTTTGGCTCTTTTCCCTCCACTGGTTGCGGGACATGATCATATATCTTGTTGTACTCAGATATCTTGTAGCATGGGGCAATGTAATCATCTATCACTCCCAGCAGGCCCAGTCCGACGTGGCCGGTCGATGGGCCCAGCCCAGGCGCCACATATGCAAAACCACCTTCCCGAACCACTTAAGTGGGTGCCAGGGGGTGATATGTCCGGTTTAGAAAAGTTCAGGGGATTAAGAACTCGGTTTTAAACATTGGGGGGTTATGTGATCCAAACGGGATACTTCTGGGGGTTATCTATACTTGTTTCAATTTTGTACAGGTATTGTTCAAACTGGGAGATGGTCGATTAATTCGGCTAGATATTGGAAACTGGTTCTCGCATTTTTTTCTGAAATTCTTCAGGTGATAGTTCTAATGGCTTCTGGACAGGTAATTAATTCACTTGGACTACCAGATTTCATTTTATCTATTCATGTTTTACCATCCACGTTTTTACAGCATAGAATATTACTCATATATCTGTTATCCACACCATGGTTCTTCTATTTGTTGTTGTACTCAACAGATTAAGTGGAACAGTGTAGTCATATGCGCAAAAGAATGTAGCCATACTGTTATAGAGGGGGGTGAAGCCTCAGTATCTTCTTCTTCTATGCAGAAGTGAGCAAAGCCCAATAATCTTACCGATATTTGAAAGTATGTATGTGGATTTTCAAGACACGGTGCAGGCTTTGCATCATTCCAAGTATAAGGTGAGTTTTTTTCTAGATTAATATTGTGAACAGAATTTGAATCAAGGTGCAAGGAACTCCAATTCAAGATACCTCAGATCCATGCCTAAAACTGAAATCTATCAGTTCTTGACAAGCTAATACTTAACAATTTGCTCATGTTTTTTCGCCTTCCATGTAAATGCAGCCTTTATCTTGAGGGATGTTCATGTGCGGGCCTTTCTAATTTACAGAATTGAACTTTTATCGATTATCATTGATGGAACCACCAACTAATAAAATGGGGGAGAAATGCCTCTATTTTTTCCATAGCAAGCACGAACGGGTAGCAAAAATAAGTTATTTAGTGTTCAGTTGCACATAAATCTAAATAGTAGTAACTGATATCCCTCTTCTATTTTCTCCATACGATGCACCAATGGGTAACAAAAATATCCATCAAATTTGCATGAACAGTGTTATATTCCCATCAATAAAGATTTCACCATTGGAGACAAAACAATCAGGCAAAACAATAGTACAGTACAATGGACCTATTCTAGCTACACAACCAAAAGAAAAGTTTGCTGTTGCGCTTGCAGATTTAGCTTCACTGCAGGCAGAATGCAGCTTAGTTAGAAAACAGACCTACCTACAACTGGGAGCTGCCTGTCGAGTCAAGGACTCTATTGTTGCTTTCATGCAGCTTAATTTAGACTCCCCTAATTCTCAGATATTGTTCTTTCATCTCTGAATTCATGACATTCTCATTATTTGCAGAATTTTTGGTTTTGTTCGTTTCCATTTTTAAGATCTTGATGTATGGGAAATGTAATATTTTCAGGCAAGATACACTTGGTTCAGTCTGTGGGCAGTGATGTCAGCAAATCATTGGAAGAGTTCAGTAAGTGCAGTCTGTATCTCATTATTTTTCTTACAAGGTAAGGCATCACGGCATATAGTAAATAAGTGAACACCATCGGACAGGCAACGTTGTTCTTTTCAGTGCTCTCCGCTGTGTTCGTGATCAGATTTGTGTGTAGAAAGAAGTGGATGAACCCGTAACATGTGTTCATCATAGAAGATCGTCATAACAACCTTCCTTTTGGCAGGGGAGGGGCTATTTTAGTTACGACCTGAGGCACAACAAGCAGGAGGAGTTGGCCAACTGGAGTGCTAGATTCAGGGCAAGTTTGCCTAAGCACTTTTATTAGTTCCGTTGATAATACCAGGACTGGAGAACTGAAAGCCCTTGTAGATGCAAGAGGTATGATATTAAGCCAAAAAATTAAGTGCACAACATAATACTATTACATAGTTCACGTGGTCGATTTTCACATGATTTCGAACTTCCTAAATCGTATTTCTTTTTGCAGGAACAAGATTGACAAAGGCCTTTTGCATTGCACTCTTGATAAAGCTTCAAGCTCAAGGCCTTCGATATTTGTGAAGTTTTCCAGGAAGAAGATTGACTGTAGCATCTTGGAGTGCACTAATATTAATAAATAAACCCTTCAATATTTTTGTTGCCCAAAGGCTACAAGTTCTGTAATTTACCCAAATAATTAGCATTTTCACTACCCAAATATGAGTGTAATGTTTCAGATCATATATTCCCAGTATTATTAAGACATCATGTATGTGAAGTTATTTCTGCTATTCCAATGCTATTTTTTACAAATCTCTGAACGTGCCCTTCCTTCTGTGATGTACTCGTAAGTGTTTGGTAGATTTGAACATGCACTCATCTGAAAGCTCACTTGTTTCATTTAAGTTTTCACCATAACAATTCAGGGACCTTGAATCTATTTCTCAAATGTAATCTTACATGAGAAAAAGCATGCTTCATTAGGAAAAAATAAAGTTGATTTAAGCAATAGAACATTGATAACCAAACATATTTTCTCTCCGGTTGGTCCTACATAGGATCTTTTATTTATTTATTAAAATGACTAAAAAACCCTATGTGAAGCTGTAGCTTAATGTGCGAACGAGTTTACCCCAGATAATTAAGACACTACTATAATTGACGTGACAAATTTTTACCCCAGACAATGAGACACTACTACAATTGATGTGACAAATTTATTGCATCATCAATAGTTACAACTGCACGTTGTACTCACAAAAACTGAAATCAAACACAATATTGTAGTGATATATAAAGTCCTTCGCATGCCTGTAGACCAACTATTATCAGCTTCATGGGAGACACTATTACTTTGTACTAACACATTATTATTTGTATAAACTAACATGAACTCTATGTTTGTACATAAATTTTTAACACTTTCGCATAGCATTCAAAATAGACGGGCGCGGTAACGCGCGCCATCAACGATCTAGTAGGATGCAAAATGTAACAACTTTTATCCCAAGTATGCTATATATGTATGATGTTCCGGTGCTATGATCCAAGATGATCGGATATGACAATCTTATGCAATGGGGTATGATGCTATGGCTCTTGCTTACAAGCTTCTTTGCTTTTTCTCTTTTGCTTAAAAGCTTTATTCTTTCTTTTTTTGGTGTATGGCCACTTTGCGAAATGCACAAACCAAGCTACTAATTGTGTATATGCGGGAACAAACTTGAGGCACACGAGATGATATGATACCAAGATGATACATATGGTATGGTATGTATGCAATGGAAGGTGTAGCTCGATGATCACTAATGTGCACAAGTAACGTTGCCGGCAATACTCAAAGGCTAGTCTCGATAGGCAAGTGACACAAAATGGGCTAGGGGTTTTCAATGCAATGGCAAGGGAATATACAATGGAGGGATACCACGATACCGAGATGATATGGAGGTTACCGTCCGTGGCGATGATGAGTGGCGGTGATCTTGATGGAGACACCAAGGTGATGAAGACTCGTCCCTAAGTAGCCGAAACAACTTAGGAAACGAAAAAACCGCGAACTCAAAATCTCAAATGTCAAATGGTGGTAGCGGGAATGTGGTGGTGCTGGCGGAAGCTCAATGGGATTGCGGAAATGCAATGATGGGTTGTGGAGTACGCAATGCGGAAATGGAGGGTAAGGTGGTGGACTATACACGGTGTCGGAGTTGGAAGCTCGGTCCCTAAGTAGCTAAAACACCTTAGGTGACATAACTCACAACTCAAACAAAATTGGGTTAAGTTGGGGTGGCGGGAGTGTATAGTGGTCAAGCCTACGCGGAAGTTATGGTGGTGGTGGTGGTGGTTGATGAAGAAGCAACCATCCCTAAGTAGCCTAGACACCTTAGGAGACTCAAATCACTCCTCAAGCAACCACTAATGCGATGGGGATCAATATTGGTTAGGTTGCGGAAGTCGGTGATGGAGTAGCGGATGATGTGGTGGAAGCCCTAGGCAAAGATGCCAAAATTGTCAAAAATTGATGGAGTCAAAAGATGTTGGTGGTATTTTTGTGGGAAGGGGGATGTCAAGAGCTTTTCAACGAGCTAAATAACGCGATAATCAGATTCCGGATGAATTAGTTATGGCCGAAACAAAAATCAGCTCAAATCTGAAACTACAGGTTATGGACGTCCGGACAAGGTCGGATGTCCGGGGGCCGGACGTCCGGGCGGGCTCGGAAATCCGTAAATTAGGCTCGGGTTAGGGGTTCCGGTCGTCCGGAAGAGGTCGGACGTCCGGTCGTTCCAGGGGCTCCGAACGTCCGTGAAAGGTCAGTCGTCCGGTGGGTCGGGGTCAACTCGAGATGCGAGTTTCGGGACGCGATTTTGGGCGGAAAATGGGGATTTTGGGGTCAAAATTGAGGAGATTTCGTGGGTGAAAGATGGGGAAATTTGGCAAATGCTAGATCCACTTGAAACCAAGCAAATCCACGGATCAAAATCAACAAAACTTCGTCAAACCAACAAATCACAAAAAAAAATTGGGGCTATTTTTGGTGGGGATTTTCGAATTTGGGGAAGAACACAACAAAATTAGGCTAGAAAACAACGAGGGGAGGCTCCGAAATCGTGATCAACATGGCTCATGATACCAAGATGATGGGGTGGAACCCTATGCGGCCGATCTTTCACGAAAGGAGCGGATCCCGCGAAGAACACGAAGAACACGGGGAAGAACGGAGAGAAAACACAAGGGGAAACACTCAAGAACAAGTCCAATCACACATCCACTAGACAATCAAACACACAAGATCCACAAGGTACATGAACAACAAAGGGAAAGATACAAGGTAAGGTTCATCTCCATGAGGAGGTCTTGATGGTAGAGTTCATCCCAAATCCAAAGGAGATGGGGACTTGAATCCTAGAAGGATCTTCCCACACGGGGGTCTTGACGATATATCCCGCAGGATCTTCTCCTAGATGGAGGTCTTGGCCTCCAATGGAGTAGTATTCTCTCTCTCTCAAGAGTATAGTGGTACAAGGAGCAAAGCTCTCTATCAAATGAGCTATCACGTTGCTAACCCTAGAAAGGATGAGGGGAAGGTCTATTTATAGTCTAAGCCACGAAGGGGTAAGTGGGAGAGAGATACAAGGCCAAAGGCCCGACTGCGCACAGGCAGGGTCGGACGTCCGGTTGGCGTCGGAAGTCCGGTCGCTCGCGGGGGTCCGGTCCTCCGGACGGCGTCCGACGTCCGTCGTTTTGCTTCGGGATGGGTGGCACCAGATTTCCGATGAGCGTCGGACGTCCGGTGCCTGGGACTTGTCGGACGTCTGGTATCCGTCGGTCGTCCGGCGGCTGTAGAGGGTCGGACGTCCGGCGGCTTTCGGTCGTCCGGTCGCTGTAGACTTTGCAGCTCCTTCTTTCGTCTTCTCTTCCAGGCTTCCCTCGCAGATGGTGTAGTTGTACACTTGCGCTCGCACTCCTCCTCGTCGCTCGTACCATTCCGACAATACCTATGCATGCACACGAGTGGAGTGACACGTAATATACCATCCTCAAAGGGGTCAAGTGAGCACGTGTAAAGGAGATGATTCACCTTTGTGTATGTGAAGTAGATGTCGCACATGTCACTTGCCGAATGGACTCTTGACATAGTGATGTCCGTAGGATGCTCCGCATCAGTAGGTTTGTAACATCCCAATTTTCAATTGGATGTTAATCAATTAGGTCATCATATGCATCCATGATTCTTGCATTTTTTGAATTTGTTTTATTTGGATATTTTGATCCTAGAGACCTTAAGCAACTCAAGGACCATTTGAGAGAGTTTGAGGTTTTCATAAAATTCCATTTTTGAATTTTCAAATTTGGTAAGTTAGGTCAAAGTGATTTTTATTTGAAATTATTTTTCCAATTATTTTGAAATGAATAAAACAATGAGAGAAGATAATATGACTTCTTCAAAACAGAGGAAATAATGGAAATTTAATTTTAAATAAAAATATGTATTTTATTTGATCTTATTTGAGATTTTATTCGGGTAAATTAGGAAAAAATGCATTTTAAAAATTGTATTTTAGCCTAGAAAAATGTTCATGTTGTCCTAAATATTAGTAGAGGACCGTGAAAATTATTTTTGGGATTTTAGATTTTTATTTATTTTATTTTCAATTTTTCTTTTTCGGCAAAATGATTTAAAAAGAAACTCCCGAACTGGGCCGGCCGAGCCGAGCCAGCCCAGCCCGCGGCGCCACCGCCTTCCTTGCCCGAGTCCGGCAGGACTCCGTCGCCGGAGCCGTGGGAGCTCGGTACTCCCCCGAGGTTCGCCCCCTCCCCTATATATAGCGACCCCGGGCCCCCTTGGACCCCGAGTCAGCCGCGCCGCCGCCTTTAGTCGCCGCGTCGCCCTGCCTCGAAGCTCGTCGTCGCCGAGCCACTCGTCGCCACCCGTGTAGCCCCGTGCCGCCCCACCCCATCTCGCCAGAGCCCTTGCCCCGCTCGTCGTTGACCGCCGCCGGCCGAACCAAGTTTAACCGGTAAAAACCGTACCAGTTCGCCGGTTACTTCTCAGTTTTTTTAGTTTCAATTTGGTTAGGATAGATCGGTTTTTATTTTTTTCGGTTAAGTAGCGAACGTTCATCCGTGCCAGCCAGGCCCGCACCAGCCAAGACTCCACCGCCGTTCACATGCAGCTGCCAGTCCAACCAGCTAGGCAGGCACCTGCATGGCAACATGTAGCTTCCAGGCCGAATCAGCAAGCACCTGCATGGCGGCATGCAGATCTTCATGAAGGCCCTATGTAACACCCTCGATGCGGCTATATCTCCCACGTGTCGAAGCATGACTTAGAGGCATAACCGCATTGAAAGCAAGGTCGCAAGTGAGGTAATCTTCACACAACCCATGTAATACATAAGGGAAAAAGATACATAGTTGGCTTACAAACGCCACTTCACACAATTACATGAATAAAACATTACATTCATCCAAATACACTCAAGGTCCGACTACGGAACCAAAATAAAGATAAACCCCAAATGCGACAAAGTCCCCGATCGCCCCGACTGGGCTCCACTACTGAACAACTGGAAACGGAACAACACAATGAACACGATCTCCATCGAGCTCCTCCTTGAGCTTGGTTGCGTCACCTGAACGGTTTCATCGGCACCTGCAAACTGGTTTTGGAAGTATCTGTGAGTCACTGGGACTCAGCAATCTCACACCCTCGCGATCAAGACTATTTAAGCTTATAGGTAGGGTAAAAGGTATGAGGTGGAGCTGCAGCAAGCGACTAGCATATGTAGTGGCTAACATACGCAAATGAGAGCGAGAAGAGAAGGCAAAGCACGGACGAGAATCTATGATCAAGAAGTGATCCTAGAGCAACCTACATCAAACATAACTCCAACATCGTGTTCACTTCCCGGACTCCGCCGAAAAGATACCATCACGGCTACACACGCGGTTGGTGCATTTTAATTAAGATAAGGTTCAGGTTTTCTACAACCGGACATTAACAAATTCACATCTGCCCATAACCCCGGGCACGACTTTCGAAAGTTCATAACCCTGCAGGGGTGTCCCAACTTAGCCCATCACAAGCTCTCACGGTCAACGAAGGATATTCCTTCTCCCAAGACAATCCGATCAGACTCAGAATCCCGGTTACAAGACATCTCGACAATGGTAAAACTAAACCAGCAAAGCCGCCCGAATGTGCCGACAAATCCCGATAGGAGCTGCACATATCTCGTTCTTAGGGCACACTCAGATGATACATCCTACGAGTAAAACCAACCCTCAAGTTGCCCCGAGGTGGCCCCGCAGTCTAGTCGGTTCGAACCAACACTCAGAGGAGCACTGGCCCGGGAGGGTTAAAATAAGATGACCCTCGGGAGTGCGACTCCCAAGGGAAAAGTAGGTGGTGGTGAGGCAAATGGTAAAACTAAGGTTGGGCCTTGCTGGAGGAGTTTTATTCAAAGCGAACTGTCAAGGGGTTCCCATTATAACCCAACCGTGTAAGATAATACCGATATGACGGAAACTAGGGCAGCAAGAGTGGAACAAGACACCAGGCATAAGGCCGAGCCTTCCACCCTTTACCCAGTATAATATAGATGCATTAATTAAATAAGAGATATTGTGATATCCCAACAAAATATCCATGTTCCAACAAGGAACAAACTCCATCTTCACCTGCAACTAGCAACGCTATAAGAGGGGCTGAGCAAAGCGGTAACATAGCCAAACAACAATTTGCTAGGACAAGGTGGGTTAGAGGCTTGGCTTAGCAATATGGGAGGCATGATAAGCAAGTGGTAGGTATCGCAGCATAGGCGTTGCAAAAGAGCGAGCATCTAGCAAGCAAAGATAGAAGTGATTTCGAGGGTATGGTCATCCTGCCTGCAAAGTTCTCTGAGAAGACGAAAGCTTGATCCTCGTAAATGTACTCAACGGGTCCTCGAACACGAACTCATCTTCCGGCTCTACCCAAATCAAGAACACAAGCAAAGGGAGATACAATCAACCACGTGCAATGCACAAACAACATGATGCAAAACATGACATGACATGCGGGATGCGGTGCATATGCATGATTGGGAAAGGAATGATTGAACCTGGCCTCAACATGGAAATCCAAGAGTGCCACTGTAAAGAGGAGTTGATTTCGGTCGAAATCGATATAAAGATCACCGGAATCGGATGCACGGTTTGGAAATGGCAAGCAAAACAAATATGGCACCGGTCTGCGATTAACAGCACGAAGCCATCTAAATGCATCAAGATAATTAAGCTACTGCACTCAAACATAGCAACAAAATACATGGCAGGGATCCACTCATGATGCTTGACAAAAGATGAACACTGAGCTACGGCTAATTCACACAATAGCATGTTTAAACAAGCATGGAAAAAGTGCAAAAGATAACAGGTTACAGACTTAGTGAAAATAACAAGTCAGGAATTTAACATCAGGAAGCAATGTTTAGAGCAAGATAACTACATGCTACAGGAACATATCATGGCAAAGCAAAGCATGGCATGAAGCTACTCAAAGCATGCAACAAAAGTCCCTTACTAACCATAAGCCAAAAGGGATCAGAAAATACAATGGCAACCATGTGAACATAGCAATTACATAAACAGATTCAGACTTACTGAAAAACTGGAGCATGGCAAAACAGACATCAAGTAGGCATGTTTACGAGCTCGATGCACTCACCACAAGGTATTGCATGAAAAACTAAGAATGCACCCAGCAAGTAGACATGGCATAGAAGCTAGACATGGTAAGAACAACAACATAGCATGCACGGATCAACTACAACAAGCTCGGCAAAATCGCTAAACATGTTAACAATCTGTCAGGAACATTTTATAGAAAAAGTAGAGCTTGATTGACTCAAGCTAGGATGCTCCATAATTGCAAACAAAGACATGCATGGATAGATCACAACAAACTCTACAAAACATCCTTACTGATCATGCTCAAAAGAGGCACGGATCACTCGGTAGCAACATGAACATATGGCATAAAAATATAAACAGGACAAGGACTTAGAAAATATTCTAAGTCTCTGAAATCAGCAACATTAAGTAAGCTACTTTGCATGCTTGTGCTAGTCACCACAAAGATCACAAAAATACATGGCATACACCCATGTAAAGATGGCATGGCATACTTCAAAACTCATGTAGGGCTCAAGATCATAGCATGCACACATTAATCATGGCAAAAATGACAAATGAGCCAATGCTGATACGGATCTGAAACTAACATCACATAGCCCTCTTCCAACAACATTTCGGGCATCAAGATGAGCTCAAATGAAAATGATGCAATGAGATGAAATGAAGTACTCATCGAGACGAACATTTTGATATGCTACACACACGAATCGGAGCAACGGTGATGAAGCTATGATGCGATGAAAGTGGCATGAAAAATACTGGGATCTGGGGACTTAGAGATATTTCGACCTCTCTGGGAAAGTCAACGGGGCGGAGGCGAACGGGACGGAGCGGTCCAGGCGCGGACGCGGCGCAGTTTGGATGGATGAGCGGGTGGATCTCATCCACCCGCGGTGGATCCGGCCGGTGCGGGGCTCCGGCGAGGAGAGCGGCGAATCCGGCGATGGCGGTGGCAGGAGAAGAGCGCGGGGCGGCGCGCGGGGCCAGCGACGAGCCGTGGCGGCGCGGGGCGGCAGGAGGAGGCCGGCGACGAGGGTAGGTGGCGGCGGGGCGAGGTCGCCGGTGGAATGGCGCGGCGGCGCGGCGAGCAGGTCCGGCGACCGCGGGCGACAGCGGCTGGCGGGGTTCGGGCGGGGCACCCGCGAAGCGCGGCGGCGGCGAGATGGGCCGAGAGGGCTTCGCCCGGGCCCCGGCGGGCTTCGGCGGGTGGAGGGAAGCGCTGCTGAGGTGGCGCGTCGCGATTGGCGCGGGAGGCGGCAGCGGGTGATGTGGCAGGCCCTCATTGGCCGGAGTGAGGTGGAGGGCGCGGTGGACATGTCCGGCCGGCGCGGTAGGAATTGTCCGGCGGCCCGGGGAGGAGTTTGCTAGGGTTTGGACTACGCGAAAATTCGGGGAGAGCCACATATATATAGGTAGAGGGAGCTAGGAGGCTCCAAATTGAGCACAGTTTTCGGCCACGCGGTCGTGATCGAACAGCCTAGGTGATGGAGAGGGTTTAGGTGGGTTTTGGGCCACTTTGGAAGGGTGTTGGGCTGCAACACACATGAGGCCTTTTCGGTCTCTCGGTTAACCATTGGAGTATCAAACAAAGTCCAAATGGCACGAAACTTGACAGGCGGTCTACCGGTAGTAAACCAAGGCTGCATGACATGTCTCGGCCCAATCTGAGAACGTTTAACACCCGCACACGAAAGGAGGTAGAAAGGGATACCGGGTGACATAGGAGCGCCGGATGGCAAAACGGACAACGGGAAAATGCTCGGATGCATGAGACAAACATGTATGCAAATGAAAAGCACATGATGACATGATATGCAAAGCATGACATGCAAGCAATGACATGGCAACAACAGCGAATAACTGGAAGACACCTAGCACAACGGGCTCGGGGCGTTACAACACTCCACCACTACGAGAGGATCTTGTCCCGAGATCTAGAATGGCACCGGAGGGAAAAACAGAAGAGAGAGAGAAGAGGTAAAACTAAGTTGCTTTTTTGACCAATGAGTGAAACCAAAGAACCTTGAGATGTTAAACCACTTGGAAGGAATAATACCACGGAGGTGATCGAAGTTGAAAAACACTCGGTTAGAAACGAGGAACAAGGAAGAACAAATTCGAACATCACTCCGTTTGAACAGTGATATGAAACTTGATAAGATGAAAAGAACTAGAGCAGAGGGCACAACACTCCGGTTAAAAGGATAAGCATGAAAAGAACAAGGTCCTGACAAGAACAAGAAGAAAGGTTGAAGAGAGCAACAACACAATGCCTCCGGAATAGAAGAGAGAAATGGAATGGAATGAACAGAGGATAAAACAACATATTCTACCTTAAATGAGCTTGCAAAAGCATCCTTAGGAGAAGGTTCGAACGGAATTGTTGGAAAAACAACAACGAAAAGAACAAGGTTGTAGTGGACTTATGGAAAACATCTCAAAACTATGAGGTGAAATTCTGGCATTAACGGAAAACAATAGATTCGATTGATATCAACATGGAGAGAGAAACTTATTTCACCGGGAGGATAGATGAAGAACTTGGATCATATATGAGCACCATAAATAGCAAAAATCCTTAGGGAAGGTTTTAGGTGAAATATAACCCAAGATAACTCCAATGACGAGATTGATGGATTTAATATATCTCATTCTTAACAACATGAAACACGAACTCAAATTATCAAGAATGACATAATACCACCTCCAATGATATGGAAGAGAGAATTGCACTCCGGAATGCAAGATGAAGAATTCTTGAGCTCCTCTGAAAAGAATCTCAATGAATGCTTCGAAAAGGAATTAAATCCTTGATGAACCATCATGTAGAGCCTCCATGAAGAACTCCGGTAACAAAAGAATGATCAAACGAAAGGAAAGATGAAAAGAGTAAGGTTGAAGCCTTGCAATGATTAGATGAAGCTTTGTGACGAGATAAAGTGGACACTTGGAACTCCGGAAAATAAAATATGAAACAAGTGAAACCGAGAATTTGATGCACCAACTTGGAATCTAGGAAAGAGCATGGCAGCTCACATCGCCATGGGACGCATTGGAGAAGTTTACCGCAATGATCTCAAGGATACTATCTAACAGATTTGTGGGCGCCGAGATGAGCACTTGGAAATGATCAGCACCAGGAAGGATAGATCAATTGCAGCTTTTATCCAGGAGTTAAACCAGCACATTCAACGTCAGGAGAACCAAATGTGCGCCGACATGATAGATCTGAAGAAGGCAAGGACAAGAATCAAGGAACTAGAGGAAGAACTCAAGGCTACGCGTGAAGATTATGAAGAGGAAATCGAAGTACTAGTGGACAAGAATGCCGACTTAACAATGAAGATTGGAATATTCATGGGAGGCCCTACACCAGTAGAAGAGGACGAAGAACCCAAGGAGATTCGCCCGAAAGACTACATCATCATCGACGACACCGACTCGGATCCAGACGATAGCGATGATTGTTGGGGAACGTAGTAATTTCAAAATTTTCCTACGCACACGCAAGATCATGGTGATGCATAGCAACGAGAGGGGAGAGTGTGATCTACGTACCCTTGTAGACCGACAGCGGAAGCGTTAGCACAACGCGGTTGATGTAGTCGTACGTCTTCACGGCCCGACCGATCAAGCACCGAAACTACGGCACCTCCGAGTTTTAGCATACGTTCAGCTCGATGACGATCCCCGGACTCCGGTCCAGCAAAGTGTCGGGGAAGAGTTCCGTCAGCACGACGCCATGGTGACGATCTTGATGTACTACCGTCGCAGGGCTTCGCCTAAGCACCGCTACAATATTATCGAGGATTATGGTGGAAGGGGGCACCGCACACGGCTAAGAATATGATCACGTGGATCAACTTGTGTGTCTAGGGCTGCCCCCTGCCCCCGTATATAAAGGAGCAAGGGGAGGAGGCCGGCCGGCCCCTATTGGCGCGCCAGGAGGAGTCCTCCTCCTAGTAGGAGTAGGACTCCTACTAGGAGGGGGAAGGAAGTGGGGAGGAAGAAGGAAAGGGGGGCGCCGCCCCCCCTCTCCTAGTCCAATTCGGACCCAGGGGGAGGAGGCGCGCGGCCCACCCTGGCTGCCCTTCTCTCTCTCCACTAAGGCCCATATGGCCCATTACTTCTCCCGGTAGGGTTCCGGTAACCCTCCGGCTCTCCGGTTTTCTCTGAAATCACCCGGAACACTTCCGGTGTCCGAATATAGCCGTCCAATATATCAATCTTTATGTCTCGACCATTTCGAGACTCCTCATTATGTCCGTGATCACATCCGGGACTCCGAACTGACTTCGGTACATCAAAACTCATAAACTCATAATATAATTGTCATCGAAACCTTAAGCGTGCGGACCCTACGGGTTCGAGAACAATGCAGACATGATCGAGACACGTCTCCGGTCAATAACCAATAGCGGAACCTGGATTCTCATATTGTCCCCTACATATTCTACGAAGATCTTTATCGGTCAGACCGCATAACAACATACGTTGTTCCCTTTGTCATCGGTATGTTACTTGCCCGAGATTCGATCGTCGGTATCTCAATACCTAGTTCAATCTCGTTACCGGCAAGTCTCTTTAATCGTTTTGTAATACATCATCTCGCAACTAACTCATTAGTTGCAATGCTTGCAAGGCTTATGTGATGTGCATTACCGAGAGGGCCCAGAGATACCTCTCCCACAATCGGAGTGACAAATCCTAATCTCGAAATACGCCAACCCAACATTTACCTTTGGAGACACCTGTATAGCTCCTTTATAATCACCCAGTTACGTTTTGATGTTTGGTAGCACACAAAGTGTTCCTCCGGCAAACGGGAGTTGCATAATCTCATAGTCATAGGAACATGTATAAGTCATGAAGAAAGCAATAACGACATACTAAACGATCGGGTGCTAAGCTAATGAAATGGGTCATGTCAATCACATCATTCTCCTAATAATGTGATCCCGTTAATCAAATGACAACACATGTCTATGGTTAGGAAACATAACCATCTTTGATTAATGAGCTAGTCAAGTAGAGGCATACTAGTGACGTTTGGTTTGTCTATGTATTCACACAAGTATTATGCTTCCGGATAATACAATTCTAGCATGAATAATAAACATTTATCATGATATAAGGAAATAAAATAATAACATTATTATTGCCTCTAGGGCATATTTCCTTCAATGATGACTATGTTGATGAAGCTGGAGCAGATATCATGGAGTCTACAACCGAAGAATATTTCTAGTAGACCACCCCATCAGTAGTAGTAGTCCACCATGTAAATATAGTAATCCGAGCACTTTTGCGATAGTTAGATCGATTGTATGCCCTTGTTTGATTGATTGAATGAAGTGAATTGTTTGCTTTTGCCTCATGTGCATATGGGTAGTGTTTTCTCTCTAGACCCCTCTCTATTCTTAAATCTCATCTTTTCTACACCCTCAGATGCCTCCGAGACGTGACCCCGGATTTACCTTCCCACCGGAGCTCACTCAGTTGATCTAGCAGCAGAACACATTGATGCAGTTGCTAGTCCAGAATCAGAATCAGGGGAACAACAACAACAACCCACCACCACCACCACCTGTTGATCACTTAGCCCGTTTTCTTAGGCTGAATCTGCCGATGTTTTCCAGTAGCACCGAGCCGATAGTAGCAGATGATTGGCTCCGTAAGACAGCAAGGGAGTTGACCACGGCGGGATGCACGGATGCGGAAAAGGTGAAGTTTGCCGCACATCAGCTTGAAGGATCCGCAGCATCATGGTGGGAGAATTTCACCGCCACTTTCCCTGTCGACACTGTCACGTGGGACCAGTTTCAGCAGGCTTTTTGTACTGCCCATGTTTCAGCAGGAGCTATGGCCATGAAGAAGCGAGAGTTTCGCAACCTACGCCAAGGAGGACGGACAATTGGCCAGTATGTGGAGGACTTTAGTAAGCTAGCACGTTATGCCCCAGATGACATTGCTACGGATGCAGCTAAGCAGGAGAAGTTTCTAGAAGGACTGAATGATGATTTGAGCATGCAGTTGATGGTAGCAACCTTCAACAATTACCAGGAGTTGGTAGATCGTGCTCTCATGATTGAAGGGAAGTAGCAGCAGATTGAGAATCGCAAGAGGAAGTATGGACAAGGGAAGTACAATTCAGGAGCTCAGCAGAAGCCCCGTTTTACCCCTAGACCGGGAGGACATTTTCAGCATACCCATGGAGGAGGTATCTCGCACAATCACAACGGCACCAAGAATTGTAATGGGAATGGAGGAAGCAACGGCCAGAACCACACCAACCCATCGACCCCAGCCAAGAGAGACCTGAGCCAAGTCACTTGTTTTAAGTGCCAGAAGACCGGACATTATGCCAATGAATGTCCTGAATCACAGAATGGTAATGGCAATGGAAGCTCTGGGAAGAAGCCGAACCCTTTCAACAGGGGACAGGTGAACCACGTTAATGTGGAGGAGGTTGAAGAGCAGCCGGATGCAGTAATCGATAAGTTTATGGTTAAGTCATTTACTGCACTCGTTCTTTTTGATACTGGTGCATCTCATTCATACATATCAAGGGGATTTGTGGATAAGTATAACCTGCCCACCAAAGTTCTTAGAACACCTATGTTAGTAAGCTCACTAGGAGCGGAGTACATGGCTAGCAAGGGATGTTTTCAAGTGCCATTGAGTATAGGTAGGCATGTGTTTCCCTCGGATTTGATTATTTTGGAATCACAAGGATTGGATGTAATTCTAGGTATGGATTGGATGTCGATGTATGGAGGAAACATCAATTGCGCCAGTAAGTCGATTTTGCTTATCACCCCAGAAGGAAGAAGGATCAAGTATGTATCCCGGCATGTGCCGAAAAGGACTCAAGTAAATTGTTTAACAGGAGTTGTGCAGGAGGAAGTACCAGTAGTGAAGGATTTCCCTGATGTATTTCCAGAAGAGTTGCCAGGCATGCCACCGGATAGAGATATTGAGTTTTTGATTGAGCTTTTGCCAGGCACAGGGCCAATATCAAAGAGACCATATAGGATGCCCGTAAAAGATTTGGTGGAGATTAAGAAGCAGATTAAGGAGTTACTGGATAAAGGATATATTCGCCAAAGTTCTTCGCCTTGGGGATCGCCAGTACTTCTAGTGGAGAAGAAGGATGGATCGTTAAGGATGGTTGTTGATTATCGAGGATTGAATGAAGTAACCATCAAGAACAAATACCCACTACCAATGATCAATGATCTGTTTGATCGATTGCAAGGAGCTAAGGTATTTTCCAAGATCGATCTGCGGTCAGGATACCACCAGCTGAAAATTCGAGAACAGAATATACCTAAGACGGCTTTTACCACTAGGTATGGGCTGTACGAGTATACCGTTATGTCATTTGGTCTGACTAACGCACCTGCATATTTTATGAACATGGTGAACAAATTGTTTATGGAGTTTTTGGATAAGTTCGTCGTAGTGTTCATTGATGATATCCTGGTTTACTCGAAGAATGAAGAGGAGCATAAGGAGCATTTGCGTTTGGTACTTGGAAAGCTCAGAGAACATCAATTATATGCCAAATTTAGCAAATGTGAGTTTTGGTTGAAGGAAGTTGGATTTCTCGGACACGTTATATCCGGAGAAGGTATAGCAGTAGATCCCACTAAAGTTGATACTGTGACCAATTGGGAAGCCCCAACAACAGTTGGAGAGATCCGAAGTTTTTTTGGACTCGCAGGATACTACCGGAGGTTTATTGAGAATTTCTCAAAGATTGCGAAGCCTATGACGGAGTTGTTGAAAAAGGATACCAAGTTCATATGGACCGAGGAATGTGAGGCTAGTTTCCAGGAGTTAAAGAAACGTTTGGTTACCTCACCAGTATTGATCTTGCCAGATCAGACCAAGGATTATGAAGTGTATTGCGACGCTTCACGTCGAGGACTTGGAGCAGTGCTTATGCAGGAAGGAAGAGTGGTTTCCTATGCCTCACGACAGCTTAAGCCCCATGAGTTGAATTATGCTACGCATGATTTGGAGTTAGCAGCCGTAGTGCATGCATTGAAGACTTGGAGACATTTTCTCATTGGAAACCAATGTGAGGTGTACACGGATCACAAGAGTCTGAAGTGTATTTTCACACAGAAGGAGTTGAACCTCAGACAAAGGAGATGGTTGGAGCTCATCAAGGATTATGATATGAAATTGCATTATCACCCCGGAAAGGCTAACGTAGTAGCTGACGCGTTGAGCCGTAAAAGTCATGTCAACACCTTAATGATGGGAGAATTACCAAGAGAGTTAGCCGAGAATCTTCGTGAGCTGTGTTTGGAGATAGTCCCGAGAGGCTATGTAGCAGCATTGGAGATTCAGTCTACTTTGATGGATAAGATCAGAGAAGCTCAAAAGACTGACAAGGAGATTGCTTCTATTAAGGAGAAAATGCGCAAAGGAAAAGCTAAGGGATTTCGTGAGGATGAGCACGATACCTTATGGTTTGAAGACCGTGTTTATGTGCCTAATGATTCGGAGATCAGAAAGTTAATTTTACAAGAGGCCCATGGTTCAGCGTATTCGATTCACCCAGGAAATACCAAGATGTATTTGGATTTAAAGGATATTTTCTGGTGGTCCGGAATGAAGAAGGATGTTGCGGAGTATGTAGCAGTTTGTGATGTATGTCAGAGAGTAAAGGCAGAGCATCAGAAACCAGCCGGATTGCTACAGCCATTACCGATACCCGAATGGAAGTGGGATAAGCTAGGCATGGATTTTATTACAGGATTGCCCAGAACACGTTCAGGCTATGACTCGATATGGGTTGTAGTCGATCGTTTGACAAAGGTAGCTCATTTCATTCCAGTGAAGACTACCTATAGCAGTGCAAAGTTGGCAAGGGTATACGTGACCAGAATCGTATGTCTGCATGGAGTTCCAAGGAGGATAGTATCAGATAGAGGAACCCAATTTACCTCAAAGTTCTGGAATCAGTTGCATGAAACTTTGGGTACCAGACTGGAGTTTAGCACAGCTTTCCACCCACAGACAGATGGACAGACCGAGAGAGTCAATCAGATTTTGGAGGATATGCTAAGAGCTTGTGCGCTAGATTACGGATCTAGTTGGGACGAGAATTTGCCATATGCAGAGTTCTCTTACAACAACAGTTATCAATCCAGTTTGAAGATGGCCCCTTTCGAAGCCTTGTACGGAAGGAGGTGCAGGACCCCATTGTCATGGGATGAAGTTGGAGACCGCCAGTTGTTTGGACCGGATCTGATAAAGGAGTCTGAACAGAAAGTGAAATTGATTCGCGATAGGCTCAAGCTAGCTCAATTCAGACAGAAGAGTTATGCAGATTCTAAACGCAAGGAGACAGTTTACGAAGTCGGAGACCGAGTTTATCTTCGAGTATCACCACTTTGAGGAGTTAAGCGCTTTGGAGTTAAGGGAAAGTTAGCGTCACGTTTTGTAGGCCCATACAAAGTTTTGGAGCGTATGGGAGAAGTAGCCTATAAGTTGGAATTGCCCGAAGGATTGTCAGGAGTTCACGACGTGTTCCACGTTTCCCAGTTGAAGAAGTGCCACGCAGAGATGGCTGATATACCGCTGAGAGATACAGTGTCACTGGAAGCAATTCAGTTGGACAGTGATTTGACCTATGAGGAGAAACCAGTCAAGATTTTAGAGTATGGCAGTCGAGTCACCCGCGGCAAGGTTATCAAGTTTTGCAAGGTTCAGTGGAGCCATCACACGGAGGATGAAGCCACCTGGGAGCGAGAGGAGGAATTGTTGAAGGACCACCCTTACCTATTTTCTAGCCAACACGAATCTCGAGGGCGAGATTCATCTTAAGGGGGGTAGGTTTGTAACATCCCAAAATTTCAATTTGGAATGTTATATACTAGATCATCATTGCATATCATATTTTATTGCATTCTGGTTGATCCTAGAAATTCTACGCAACTCAAGGACCCTTGGAGAGAGTTGGGGATTTCGTTATTTTCATATTTGAGTTTTCTCAAATTTTGAAAATAGCATCATTTGATTTTATTTATTTTATGTTCAATTATTTCTATTACAAAAATATGAGAGAGGGAATAAAATGACTTTCTCAAAATAAAGAAATATTGAGGATTTAATAAAAAAATCAAATAAGATTTTATTTTGGTTTTATTTGCTATTTTATTTGAATTAGGGAAAAATGCGCGTTTTTCAAAATTGCATTTAGGCCCCAAATAAATGTTCATCCTGTGCGGCTTGATTTTAGAAGCCGGCGAAAATTTATTTCGGGATTTTTGGAGTTCGTTTAGTATTCCTTTTTTTCTGAGCGTAATTATTTAAAAAAAGTCCGAACCGACCTACCGGGCCGTGTCCGATCATGACACCTGGCCCAGCGGGCCTGCCCAGCCCGAGCTGCCCCAAACCCTAAACCTAGCCACCGCGCCGCCGCCGCCCCGCTGCCCCGCCGTCGTTCGCTGGAGCCGCCGAGGTAGACGCCGTTGCCTCGGTTTTCATGTAGAAAGCCGATCGGTTTTTTTAAAAAAACTTAGATCTGTTTTTTTCGTTAGATCGGTTTTTTCGGTTTAGTTAAATAGTGAGCGTTCGCTCGTTCGTTCGTTTTAACGAACACGTTCATCAATTAGATCCAGATAACGAACGCTCGTTCTTTAATCTGTTCGCCCTTTTTCTCGGATTAAATCCGCGATTTTTCTGATCGCGATTCATTCCATTTTTTGTTTTAGTCTAATTTTTCGCTCGTTTGTCGGAATCAGGCGATTCAAGCGCCTGGAGTTTCGTCTCGAAACCCTCTTTCCGTTTAACCAACTCAAACAAGTTTTTGCCACTGTAAAAATTGCCCTAGATCCAGAATAGTAAACGAAGCTTATTTCTTTTGCCGTTTGACTTTCGTTGCTTCGTTCGATTTGATTCTTTTTGCCAACCGGAGTTCTTAAGTTGAACTTTCTGGTTAGATCTCTTATTTGAGTTTTACCTGTGCATTAGTTGAGTACTTATTGTATGCTTGTTTGTTTGCGATAGAGTACCCGGAGTGCGCTGCTTGCTACTTCGAATCGTTAGGTTTTGCGGATCATCAGCAAGGCAAGTAACACTTTGATCATATCTCCTACTACCCAGTTTTATTGCATTAGATCAATCCTCACACATTGCATTGTTTAGGATCTAATTAAATTGTGGCTTTGGGAAGTAGTTGAGGCAGTACCTATTACCTGTTATTATCAAACCTTTGGGAGTTACTTCTACGTTTGCTTATTATGCCATGCTATGCTAGTAGGCATGGATTGGGTGAGTGAATCCATGACAGATGTGAGATTGTTAAATTAATGGTTTATCTAAGGTGGCAACTTAAATACACATCTGGATGGATTGAGGCACCTGGGTATTCCAGCGATTGCCTGTTTTCTTTTGGACCGCCACCCAGACCCAAAGGGATCATGAGATTATTCATAGTAGAAACTTCCATGTGCAGCCACAAGCTACTATGGGCTCTAGCATAGTTGACTAAGTTGTGCGAACTCTTACAATGGTAGACTAGCAGATGTAGGGGAAAGTAAGTGTAACGGTCTACCCGATCGTAAGGTGCTAGCGCTTCTGAAAGACTATGTCTCGGTCATCCGTTTCTCAAACACCATGTAGTGAAAAAATCCCAACGGAGGAGATCGAGTCTTGTGGGGAAAAGTGCACAAACCTCTGCAGAGTGTATAAACTAATCATGGTTAGCCGTATCCTCGGTTATGGACATCTTGAGTATCTAGTACCTGGATTATCATGTGAATCTCAACATGTTACTCTAAAATTAATTTTGTTGGGTTTTGTTTAATGATGATGCTTAATTGGGATTGAGAATGCTATCAACCATTCTCAATGTTTAACAACTACCATGATAGTTAAATAAAATCTATTCCGTTGCAGTAGGAAAAAATTGGCTTTACGCAAAACTGTAACCATCGAGCTTTCCACCAGCCAGATATGCATATAGTATAGCCTATTTCTTTCATTGCTCTCTATGTGTTACATTGCCAGCATATTCCATGTGCTGACCCGTTTCGGGCTGCAACGTTAATGTTGCAGACTTTTCAGACGACGATTAAGGTATTTTTAGGTCGTGGTTCTATACTCAGTGATGCCGTTGGAGTTGATGGACTCACTTATCTTCCAAGCCTTCCGATGTTATCGTTATTAGATGGCCTTAAGCCATATTTATTGTAATAAGTTCTCTTTTGAGACACTCGATGTAATAAGTGTGTGATTGCTTCTCTGTTATAAATCCTTCAAGTACTGTGTGATGTCAGCACTACTGATCCAGGGATGACACCTGAGCACAAAGATTGGACCGTTTAAGGTCTAGTCGCTACATCACCAAAATAACAACCGCCGCCGATGAAGATTGTAGATAAGAAGGATCCAACTTGAAGACACATGGACAAAGACGAACGACGAACTGATCTGATCAAATCCACCAAAGACACACCTCCACACGCACCGACGATGCTAGACGCATCATCAAAACAAGGCTAGGCGAGGAAACCCCGCCATCTCATCTTTTTGAATAGGACACAAACCCTAACAAATCTTGAAAAAAAAATCTAAAACAAAACCCTCCCACCGGCAAGGGCCAGGATCCACTCCGCCCCCATGACACTAAGGCCACAGGAGACGGGGCGGGCCGGCAAAAGCACCAACAAGAGGGAGAGAAACCCTAGCTTTTGGGTAGGCGGCGGCTGGCTAGGGCGATCTCATGTGCCCAGCCCTGCAGCATACAGGAAGATACTTTGCGCCTCCTTTCGACGTTTCGTCTCTAATTTTAAGTCACATACCACGAAAGTCTCGACAAGGATCTAGAATTCCACTCTTCAACTTCTTTTTCAGTCATTTTTTTCCACCTTGCTAACGAAATAGCAAACCCCTAAAAGGTAGAACTACAATAACCGCGTGACACACACCGGCACACCTCCAGTTTTCAAGTACAAGAGATCAACCATTGGTCCACAACGAGGAGTCCAAAAATACCAAAGCACACATCCATGCAAGAAACAGGTTAGGTTCGAAACCATCTATATCAACATGAGAGCATAGCAATGGGTTTAAAGCTCGACAGTGCAAGAAGCTGATGATGGCTTCCCCCTGCCCATGGCGAAACCACGAGTGCCATCAGGCATACGTGGGCCAGGAGGCTGTTTGTTTGCCACAGGTAGTAGCTGCTCGACCATGATAAGCTGGGTGTTCGGTGGTATCCCGACTGGATGGCTGCCACGACTGTTGATAACCTGGTGATGGTTGCTGGCATTGTGAATGTGATGATGATTGTTGTTCAGTTGATTGTAGCCACGGCCTCGGCCTTTACCGCAACGCCCACGACCTTTGCCACGCTTTGGACCTTGCTTGTCACTGTTGTTCTCATCAAACTGCACAATATCAGGGTGGTAAGGTTACTGAAATTCAATAATCCCGACTTCCTGGCGTCTAAGTTTGGAAGAATAATATTTCTGGGGTTTAGATGATCACACTTTTACCTCACATCCAAGTGAGACTTAATTTTAAATAAGCATGTGCTGTGTCAAGTAGATTACACCAAGATTTCTTACCAGGTGCTCTGGCAATACATCTGACAGTTGAAAGGATCCTTCAAGCTGTCTCTCATTTGATTGGTTTGAAGTGGAGACGTCTTCCTCACCATTTCCATCACCTTCATGCCCTCCCGTTTTCCCTTTTACTGGACCCTTTGTCTACACCCAAATCATACCAAAAAAATATTAATACTGAATGCCGAAACATCATATTTATAAGTTACTCCCTCCGTCCCATAATGTAAGACGTTTTTTGACACTACACTAGAGTCAAAAGGCGTCTTACATTATGGGGCGGAGGGAGTACATTGGAATTACTCCCTCCAATCCATAATAAGTGTCGTGGTTTTAGTCCACGACACTTATTATGGATCGGAGGGAGTAGATAGCAACCCATGTGTCGTGGTTTTAGTTCAAATTTGAACTAAAACCACACTTATTATGGATCAGAGGGAGTAGATAGCAATCCATGACATACTGACATACATATTTGATATACTTCTTTTGCAGAAGTTACCACATTGATTTTGTGAAACAACAAACATCAAGTATATTGACGTTCACTACTGATACCCAAATAGAGAACATAAACTGTAACAGTTGATTACAGATGGTGACGAGGTTGTTGACACAATAGTAAGTCATTGGCAAGCAAAGCAAAACTATCGTTTTGTATATATATATATCAGCAAAAGCAAAACTAATTGCTGAGGCCGATTTGAACACAAGCACTAGGGCACAAGTACACACAATCTAAAGAAGCTTTTAACCGAGTATATCAGCTTATCACTTATATATTATATGACAGATAAACACAAGTGCACATATTAACATTAAATATATCAGTGGTAAACTAGAGACAATATATGAATAGCCGATCCCAGTATGTGTGTCTACCATGCAAGTATTCAGCAGCCGTGATCTAAGCCCATTTCTCCAGTTCCTTTCATCATTCAGCTCCAGAATCTGCATCAAATCAACCAACATCAAGGCAAAACACAGCACAAACATTGTGCTTCGGAATTCAAAATCATGTAGTACACATACTGCCTTCTCAGCATCCTCATGAGTCTCATACTCCACGAAAGCATGCAGCTAGTTCCAACGAAAAATACAATTTGTTAGCAAGGGAATGAATATGAACTACTGCAAACACAAAAGTATACACAAAACTATTGGGAACATGACAGATTTTCAAATAATAAACATATTGCACCTTTTTCAATTGTTGACTATATTGAAACAACCAAATGAGACCTCTGGATGCCTACGTCAAATTCTGTATGACCCATTAGGTGGACTGGAAGATCTTACGGCTTAGTATTGTGAATCTGTGAGGCCATACAAATGAAACATATGGACACTGTTTGTCCAGATTACTCTGTGGCCAGTGTTGTAAATGCAACTAGAACAATCCCTGACAACAAAAGGGAGGTCTTTAGTCCATTTGATTAGATTGATCAGGGCTATTGTAAGTGACATTTTAAACCTTTTTACTACAGATCTATCTGCTGAGAGATATCTAGGATTTTAACATATCTGACAACTTATGCAATTTCATGGGTTTCAGAGACACTTATATTCATAGTACCTAAACTCGTATTTGGCTCATTAAAGTGAGACTCGCCTTTGTACACTTTCGCACCGCTTCGACTAGACCTCGCTACTACCTCGTATCCAAATACCTGCGATCTAGCTCATTCCTTTTAAGCCCTGCAAAAGGGAGGGAATTGAAAAAGGCAACTCCTCCTTAGTAGGAATAGTAGCTGAGGCTGCTTCAACTCATAACAAAGCTATTCCAGCACATAAGTCCGGGATGATCTGAGGTCACTGGTCTCACATGGAAGAAATACGAATCAGAATATGTAACATGAGCGTTCTGGGATTCCTCAATTTGCAAAAACAATTCTGTATTTTTTTGTACTCGTGTGTGCCAACTGTATTAACTGTAAACCACATACTTCGTCCGGGTTTATTGGGCCCAAGAGCCACCAAAGATTGTCCCTATTTTTAAGTCCTCAATATAATACCAAGTCAGTTATACCCCGGTTTCCCGAGTCACTCCATGGAACGCAGCGCACGGTCCTATTTGATTGGACATGCATGCCGTAGTCAATGCATGCGTTGGGGTGGTTAGCATCCCTAATTAATAGGGCAATTACGGGGTAATTTAGGAGATTTATTGCTCTTCCTTGATCTTTGCGCTTTGGCTCTCAGGCCCAATAAACACGGACAGAGGGAATAATTGTTTGGTTCTTTTCTAGGTTTTATACATTGACACAAATTATGCAATATGAACATGTTTAAAGACAGTTATGAAGAAAACGACGTGTCCTGATGAAAGATTTGGAGGTATAATATAGAAAAAAAAAGGATTTGGAGGTGCTTCCAGAGCTAAGCTTCAAGTACGTATATGTATTGGTGATTGATAAAACTACTTAGATAATTGTATACTCAAGTAAAGCTGCCGCATGTGTTTGAAATCCGACTGACCGTTGGACACGTGTCGGTTGGCCAATGACCCAGGGTCATTTCGGTCATATCATGCCGGGTTGCCTCCTGGCTATAAATAGCCCACCCCCTCCACCATTAGTTGGTGGCTGCTCCGACTTATTACACGGCTGTTGTCATTTGAGAGCAACCCACCTCCAAAGCCTTTGAGAGAGATTCCTTGCGAGGATAAATCCAAAACACTCAGAGCCCGAAGTGATTGAGCATCACTGAAGCCTTTCTGTTCCACGTGAACCGAAGACTTGTTACACTTGAAGACTGTCATCTTCAGCCGGTTAGGCGTCGCATCGCGTTCTGAGCATCCAAGAGTCATTGTGGATTGCCGGTGAACGAAGTCTGTGAAGGTTTGGAAGTCTTCCTTAAAGACTTACCCGAGTAATTTGGCAAGATTTGCGGATCTTTCTCTCTATGTACATCTTTGTCTTCACATTAACTTCATCTACATTTTGTGCTGCCTTGTTTGTGTATGTCTACGCTTCTCACTTCAATTGTGTTGACATGCCAGCATACCTAGTGTAGTTTATCTTTCGATGTATCCTGTTTAATTACTGTTTTGCTTTCGCATCTTCGAAGACATTGCATGTTTCGAAGACAATCATAAAAATAGCCTATTCACCCCCTCTAGTCAATAACTAGCACTTTCAATAAGTCAGCAGCCCGCAGGAGGGGTAAAATGCAACCCTAGCTTTCCAGCCTCCTGGGACCAGGCCACCGCCACCCCCAGCGGTGGTCAGGAGCATTCCGCTCCTCTACCTCCATTGGTTCTACACCTCCCCTGGATCTGCCCCTCTGCCGCTGTGTTCCTCCCTTGCTGTCCTCCTCTGCTGCTGTGTTCCTCTCCCTTATTATATTGTACTCCCTCCGCCCCAAAATAGGTGTCTCAACTATACACTTATTTTAAGACAAAGGGCGTACAATATAACAAGGGAGACAGTTGAAACCGGCCTTAGTAATTGAGTACTGTAAGTTGAGTACTATAGTACCATGTCGACTAGTCCAGCAGTAGTCTAGACTAGCCACGATTAGTCTATGAGTCTCAACCTTAGCTCGACTCGCAATTCTTG
The DNA here is from genome assembly GCF_003073215.2 of Triticum urartu. NCBI lineage: Eukaryota > Viridiplantae > Streptophyta > Magnoliopsida > Poales > Poaceae > Triticum > Triticum urartu. Next base: position 200,039,468 of record NC_053026.1, on the reverse strand, counting down.
TGTTAAAGACTGCTGAAACCGGCCTTAGTACTTCAGACAAGAACTGAAGATAGTGTGTCATGCTTACACAAAAAGTTGTTACTTTATTGTGTTATAATTATAAGGACAGTGCTTGTTGTGCATCAATTATATTTTGTTTATTCCCTAGATGCATTCCTGTTTTGTTTTATCAAAGGGGTAAGCATTCTGATTTTGATAGCAGCAATAGTGCCCAGAGTTCTGGGGTGTTATATTCATGGTAACAAAGGTGTTAGTAGGGGTTGGATAACAAAATAGCACCAGAAGATTCATAATCAATTCTCAAAATGATTGCAATGATCATGTTAGTACTAACACAGTTTTTACTGTGGACACAGCAACCCTCAAAACCTTTAATAAGCTCCCTGCCAACAAGGAGACATGATCTAGTAACTATTGTGCTCCACAGATCCACAAGGCAAGTTCAGGTCACACTATTTTTTGGCCATTACAGTAGGCCCATCTACAGAGCAAAATGGTTGCAATGAGCAATGTTGAGAGCTTTGCGACGTTCCCAAAACATAGGCACATCCATCTGTTACACGATTTGGAGCCAATGCAAAAAATGTTAGAACAGTCCTAGATGCAAGGGTCAAATCTCCATCCTAATGTACACTTGAGTGTTAATTATTTGGTATTAAATCAGGACCTGAAGTTATAGAACAGAAATGAAGACCAAAGCTTATGCATTAGGAATAAAATCATAAGAACCTGCAAGGTAATAATGCTCGATTCCCCACAACATTATTAAAAAGCACTGAAATCACGATTACCTTGTTGGCAAACAGCATATCTAGCTTGGCAGATCTATTAGTAGCAGGACCAGGACCATTTGGAGTCTGAGGATAGCAAGTACGAATTGTTCTCACACTGAAACATGAAAAAATTTCTTAGTACATATGTTAGTATTTCTACTGTTCTTTTTCAGGGTGTGGGGATGGGGGTTGCATGTTGTAATGACACATACCTGCCAACAGCTGAAAAGATCTTCATAAGATTTTGGTAAGAAGGATCACCAGGAAGATTTTCTGCCACTACAATTCGGGACTACAAGAGAGAGTGAGCCAAATGAATCGGCGTCCATTATCTAATATTACAAAATGGAACAACATATGAATGCAGAAACATTCATGAATACCTGGAACTCCTGCATATCAGATTCAGTAAATGGATGTCGGCGTTTTACTCTTTTTCCATCACCACTAACAACCTACGATGTAAAGGTTTTAAGCAATTACATGAATGTACTATATATGCTAAGAATGTAAGTAAATAGTTGCTGATATTTTACTCCTCTCTAATGAAAGAGAAGACATTGCTAAAAACAACCTGTATGTATCTTTGTAGAATGGGGATTGGATAAACTTACAAGTTTTGACGAGGTACGAAGAGCTGCAGCAAGCATTGGGTTATTATGCACTAAAGCTTTTATTTTCTTGAAGCCAGCAATAACTGATATTGGCACTGCATTCAGTGAAAGAACATGTTACTCACCCGATATCCCCCACATAATGTCAGTTGGAAGATCCTAAATAACATATCCGTATGATTTGGACCAAAGATGCAAGACATACCTTATGACAAATTATGCTTACCAAGTAAGTTAAGCAAATGAAAAACACATCGTTATAGTGCAGCCAATATGAATCAGCGTATCTAAGAGAAAGCATGTCTACATAGAAGAAACATGTTGACTACTGTTTCTGGCAAAGCGAAGCAGCAAGATGAATATAATGCTGTCGTAAATCTTCCATGAAAAATGTCTACTCCCAATACTGTGACTGGATTTGAAGCAACAGACTACTGACACAAACACATCAACAGATCCATCTAAATATATATCCCAAGTTACCAAAAAAGGTAGATCCAGGTATAGATATGCAACTCACCATATCCCTGAGGATCCTTGCTAATAAATCTCATCAGATGTTCCGTAGTGGCCAGGTTTATATCACTGAAATAGTACTCCACCTACAATTTCAAACTATGAAGGTTTAGTGGGCAACCAATAATAACTGGGAAACAAAACACCAAGAGGACACTACCATTTGATGGCTACCCTTGTGTTCTTGAGTAAATTACATGAAACTACCACATTTGGGGCTTGGTTAACGGAATACCACTTTTGAGATTTTTTTTAATCAAAAAACTAGCAGTTCAGGGGCAGAGCATTGTGAATCGCACTGGTAGTTGTCTAATGACACATTGACAAAAGTTTCTGATTGGTGCGGTCAGTCTATCAGTGCCAAGTTGGCAAACAAATCGCCACATGGCGGTGCCGACTCATTTCTCCTTCCCAGACCTCCCTCTCCTCTCTCCCTAGGACAGTCAGCTTCCCCACCGTCTATTAGATAATCACAACACGCATGATGAGGACATGACTACCTTGGATACGACCAAAAATATTGCATACATGCATATTTGTCAGGTGATTTCTAATGCAAACTATTCAATAATCTATTTATGTTATCCAGAACAAAAATACTTCACACACTTTTGTGTTTTGTCTAATTATAGGTGTATGGGACATTTGTACAATCCACATATGAAGATAAGGGAAAAGGAGAAGTTTAGGTTGTGTTCAAAAAGTCCTCTCACGTCACTTTTGGGCCAAGAGAAGATAGAGTCCAAGTCTCTCACGTTCTGGATTCAGATTCGGACTGCACAGACATACCTGACTCAAAACGCCAACAACTTTTTCATA
>NC_053026.1:200014556-200035746 GCF_003073215.2 Triticum urartu | reverse complement strand
TCTGCCGACGGGGTGGTCCTGACTGAACCTTTTTCGTCCATTGCGCTGAGGTTTCTGATGCTGAGCAGGGCAAGACAAATGGAGACATCATTTTGGAGAAAGATCATGTTGAGTCTGTTGTACAAACTGGTGGTAGTGCTGCTGCAAGCCCGGAGAAGTCTCCTGCAGCAGAGCCATCAGTTGATGTTGATGTTGTACAGGCACAACAAAGTTTTTCTTGTTTCAGATTCTCCAGTTGCTCCAGCTGCTGCTGGTGTCCTTCCCGACGACGCTGCAATGTCTACTGGAGACGATGATGAAGATACCGAAAGCGATAGTTATGGAGAGGAGATTGATCATTCCAGTGCTGCCACTGGTCTAGGCAAGGATCCATGAAGAGAGGAGCATGCTTCTCTCTTCTTTCCCCATCCCCTTCCCTCTTTGTTGTTTGGTTTAGTCCATGATATCCCCTGTGAACTGCCTGTGTGGTCTAAGTTGAACTTCTGGTTTTGTTGTTTGTCGTGTGGGTTGTAAAGAATGTTAAGTGAACCTGTTTTCTATGTGGGTGGAGGTTTGTAATGCATGGGTTGTGATGTCTATGATGCTGTGGTTTTATCTTTTCTGATGTAGCAGCTGAGATGTGCTTATGTTTTGAATGTTTGTGCTTGAATGTTGGTCTTAATTGAAACTGTCATGAATCTATGTGCTTTGAGTGTTGCTGTTAATTGCTATTTTCTTTTGGTGAGCAGATAGCGACCTTGCTGTCGTCCGAAAGAAGGTTGATGACTTTTATTACAGTGTAACTAGGCTTAGGAATGATCGTTCCAAGAGGTGAGTGCAGCTGCTCAATATTTACATCATCCATGTACCCCCTGTGAACTGCCTGTGGTTTCTTACCTGAACTTCCCAACTCTATGTACCTGAACTTCTTGTTTTTTTGCTTCTCTGGTGCTGAACTTCTGGCCTCTTTTGCACTGTACTGCCTGTTGTGATATAGCTGAACTTCTGTGCTAACATGTGTTATGAACTTCCTGAGTTCCTGCTGCTGAACTTGTTTTACTTTCTATTCGCTTGTTTTAGAGAAATGATTATGTTCCGAAACAAGGAGTGTGAAGCTTCTGTTCAAGAAGTCGCAATATCTTTTGGTCCTCGTGGAATGCTTACATCTAATGTGGCTGAGTGTGCACTCTACTGTCTACGTGCGAAGTACCAGGGATCGGATAAACTCATCCTGCCGTATTGGGTTTGTGTAAGTCAACCGTACAGTGATTTCTTTTCTATTTTGTTCCTTACCATTTTAGTTAAAACTTGTTCGTCTCATTTTTGTATTTTTTCATATGTTGGTGTTGTCTGCATTATTTTAGGATAAGATTTTCAGAGGTCAATTTGATTCCCGTGTGAGGAAGTACTTCATGGCGAGTGGTCCAGATAGCATGGATGCACATGATTCGGTATGCAATATCTTGTTCTTTGCCTCTGTATTAGTTTTGCAGTGCGATCCACTGTGTTAATATTTGTTTTATTTTTCTTTCGTACCATTCTGATATTAATTCTCATTTTTTAATGATTCGTGTGTTTATGATGCTTCAGGTTGTTTTCCCTACTTTTGACCCGCCTGAGATTCCTGCTTCCATGGGTGGTGTCGGTCATTGGTTGTCGATATTCCTTGACCTGAAGAATTCAAGGTTCCAGCTTCTCGATTCCTACTATGGACCAAAAGATGAATGTGCGGTACGCCTGTTTTGACGGATGACAGACAACACCAAGAGGCTTTGGAAGGATGCCAGCAACGACAGGGAGACACCCTTCAGTCCTCTTACCATCGACAATTTCCATCTGGATTGGATTGATGTCCCCCAGCAGCAAAACAAGTATGAGTTCACTTTTTCTCTTTATCACATCTGTTTAACTATAGTTGTACTTAAGCTGCGACGTGTTTAATTTGTTGGCTTCTTTTTTTTGTCCTAACACTATTTCTTTTACTTCATTTGATGGTAGGTATCGACTGCGGATTCTTCATGCTTACGAATGTTAATTCGTATCATGACGGGGTTCTTGCAAATTATTCCCATGAGAATATCGGGGATATCAGGAAGACGTGGTTGTACTCAATCGCTTCTTCTAACCTGTTTGAGACAGACTTCCAAGCTCTGTTTGGCTACTACACATGTAAGTATTTTTGGAACTTGTACTGCTTACCTGCACTGCATCTTTTATTCTACCTGAACTTCATATTTTTCTCTGAACTTGGACTTCTGCTTGAGGTCTGGCTGGGCTGCTGGTTTCGGAAGGAGAGGAGCATTTTCTTTGTACATGAACTTCATTTCTATCTTTTTTAATTTTGCTTGTGTGTTTTGTTTCAGTAATTTCTGTCCTTCCATTGCTTAAATGGACATGAGCATTTTCTTTTCTAATTGAACTTCAGAGATGATGATTTCCAGTTCATCGGTTTATCTTGCATTGTGCCTCTGGTTGTGCCTGAACTTCATTTAGTTTTTTACTGCAACTAATTTTTTTAGGTCAGCTTGAGTAGTAACCATGTCATCTTTATTAGTTGGACTGCACATTGTGATGTTCCTGAACTTCAGTTGTATTTTAATGGTGATGTTTTCTCTTCCTTTTTTCTTTGACAGTGGATCCGTTGGAGTTGACCGATTACCACTACTCATTCCTCGGGTCACAGGAATACCAGCCTAGGGAGGAACCGATGAGTACAGCTTCGATAGAAGATGATAGACCTCGGACCCTCATTCCTTCCAAGTTGGGGAAGCAGGCTGGTGGTATTCGTGGTACTCTAAAAAACCCTTGCTACAGGAAGGCTGATGCAGTCGAAGCAGCCGAAGCAGAAGTGATTTCGTCCGATGATGATTTTGAGAAGATTGCTTACCCGAAGAATGTTAAATGTGATGCTGGTATTGTTGCTGGTAGAGGTGGAAAGAATGCTGTGATTACCAGGAGGAAACCGGCAGTTGAGTCTGGGAACATAACTTCCTCCAAGAGAGCATCAAGATTGCCTTTGAAGTGGTGTTCTCCTGTCGCTCCCCTGAAAAAATACAGTTACCCTCATCTATCCGAGGTCCGGAAGTTGAAACAGTATGTGCTGAGTAAAGACGGTCTGGAGAAGTATTCTGAGTGAGTTTTCTTCTTCTTTAACTTTGTTGCTGCCAGAGATGCTACTCTGTGTCTGAAACTTCTGTTGTTGTAGTATGTGGGCTTCTGTTCATTTCTCCCTTGCCTTGGAGTTATATTGTCTGAACTTCTGTTTGTTGTATTGTCTGAACTGTCGTTGTTGTAGTATCTGAACTTCTATTTTATGTCTCCTCTTGCCTTTTGAGTTATAGTGTCTGAACTTCTGTTTGTTGTTGTATCTGAACTTCTAATATATTTTTTACCATCCTTTTGTATTCTGCAGGACAAGCTACTGCATGTTTACCATCCCTGGGAATGTGATTGACCTCACAGGACGTGTCCTTTATACGCTTTTCGGTGAAGGGCAACAGATGGAAGGAGACATAATGGATTATCTCATAAATTTGTGGAAGGATAAGCCGGAGACCTCTGAGATTTTCACTAGTGCTGACAGGGTTGTACTTAGTCCCTACTTCATACAGGTTTTAGTTCTTTGCACCTCTATCTCCTTTTTTTGCCTTAGTTTTGTTGTAGTGGCATCTGGGAGGTGTTTTAATTTGTGTTTTGTGAATGCACAGTACTGCCTGGAGTATGATTTCTTCGGCAACAGTTCCAAAGTTTGATGCAAAAAAATCTGCTGGTCTCCTCCCAATGTTTGTTCGCAAGGAAGAAGACCTTCTTAACGCAAAGCTGGTTAGGTTTTCATAACTCTTGCTTTTTTTAATTTCATGTGCATCCTTTTGCTGAGTTTGTCAAGAAGTTTTTGTTCATGCCGGTTCTGTACATATGCTTTATAGTTTGTGTTCACCGGTCCTTTCATTCTTGGCAGGTTTTCTTGATTCTATTCAAGCCAATTGGCACAATGGCGCACTACAGTGTGTACGTGGTGAATAGATATCGTGGGAGCATTGACATCCTTGATTCACTTTCTTACGATAATATGGAAACGTCGCGAACGAGTTTCCACGGGGACTGCAAATATCATGAGTGTTTCTTAGCCTGAACCTCCTTTCACATTCTCTTGTTTGACACGAAGTTTATTATGCCTTGTGTTGACAAAATATGTTGATGTCTCTGTTTTGGTAATACTGCTTGAACTGACTGTCATTTAGAAGTTGAACTTCTGCTATTTTGTTTAGGTGGATCTTATGCAAGTGTCGCTTTTTTATGTACCTGAACTTAACTATTTTGGTTAACATGTTTTTGACTTCATCTAATTTTGTTATTTCCGGCAGATGAAGAGATTTGTTGGGTTGCTCGAGGAGGTGTACGGCAAGGCTGCATACAAGGCGAGCAAGCAGCCTAACTGGGTGACTATTGCAAAGAGGCCGACTTTCATCGATGTTCCGAAGCAGAAGAGTAATGATTGTGGTTTCTTTGCCGTGAAGTTCTGCTCTTCGTATGATGGCGATGAGATTGTTGAAGATTTTGGTGATGTGGAAGTATGTTCTGTCTTTGTTCTTGTCTCATCATCCTTTGATTATTCTTGTGTGTTTTTGCTGAGACGCTCCTGCTGTGGTTTTAGATATCCGTTACTAAACCATCGTTTTCACCTTTCTTTGTTTGCAGGCTGCTGCAGATGACTGGAAGGACTGAGTTCATGCACACTCTGATTTTTAGCGAGAAGAATGAAGTCGTGCGTTCAGAGCTCCCTAAAGAGATCCAGTCCTTTGGCCCGTGAATTCGAAGCATTAGTTTCATTGTAGATTTGATTTCGTACATATTTTTAGGTTTGATAATGATTGGAACAATTCCGTAAAGATTTGGTTGTAAGAATGTTTTTAGTGATTTGTGTATCTATAGGTGCACACTATTACTTATGATATTGTGGACAAATGCATTTGGTGTGAAGAATGATTTGGCTTTGTGAATTTCAATGTACTGCGTCATTTTTCAGTATCCATGTGTTGAATGTTTTTGCCCCAACAGATGTACCTGAACTTCTGCCTCGGTTTTGGTTGAACTGCTTGATTTTTTTGTGTTGTTTATTTTTGGGCTCCCAACATATGATCGTAGACTTGAACTTCTGCTTTGAGATGTGGCTGGGCTGCTGGTTTCAGATGGAGAGGATATTCTGTGTTGTGTAATGTATTGGTAATGTTCAACCCAACCAATATGTATGCTTTTGCGTAGAATCTATATTTGTTTTTTTGTGTTTTTTCAAGTGCGAACGTATTTCATATGTAAATCTGTGCAGAAATATTGTTGACGTTTCTTTATCTTTGTTGCATTGTACATGAACTTCTGCACGTATCCAAGCAGAACTTCACATTTGAACGCGTTGTCTTAGGCTTGCTAACCTTAGTTTATGCGGCGAAACTTTATTTTTTAAGCATATTCTTTTCCTACATCGATTTTACATACCAGAACTTCTTCTGTAAGCTGACATGAACTTCAAAACTGTATGATTATATTTGCTGGTTGCTCTTTCATGCAATACAACACCAGCACATCACTTCCTGCCATAACATACCAGGACTTCTGCAGTAATATTACTTGAACTTCATGTATGTATGTTTTTCAATTTATTACTGCTTGCTCTTTCATGCAATACAACACCAGCACATCACTTCCTGCCATAACATACCAGGACTTCTGCAGTAATATTACTTGAACTTCACAGTGTATGTTACCAGGGGATGACATAATGTTCTGCACATTGACATGACAAGTTTGCATTGTGTTAATTGACCTATTCTAACTGTTCATGAGCCTTGCGCTCCTCCTAGGCTTTGGTGGTAGAGGTTTTTGCTTGACATGTACCTCTTCCTCTTCATCGTCCTCTTCCTCTTCATCGTCGCATTCCACTTCCTCTTCCTTCGTCTTCCTCTTCTTGACGGTGTCTTCATCTTCGTCTTCCTCTTCATCTTCCACCACTTTCTTGTTGTTGGCTCTAGGTCTTGCTTTCTGTTTCTTCTCTGGCATTTTGCTTGTCTTTTCAGCATCTGCGCTTCGGGCATGTTCTTGCATTATGTGGTTCATACTCCTTGCATATGCTACAAAGTCTGCTGCTTGCTTTCTTTGGGTGTGGTCCCTTCTTTTGTTCCATAACTTTGGGCTGTTGTTTTTGAGATTTGGTTTGCTTGAACTCCTCAGCATTGTTTCTTTCCAATAGTGTTGGACAGGCCAGCTTGTTGTGTCCCGCAACCTGGTTGCACACACTGCATTTCCTGTGTCCAAGTGGCACTCCATTCTCATCGTGCACGACGACTCTTCCTGCAGGTGGTGCCTTCATTTGAGCTCTCTTGTCACTTTTCTTTGCTGCATTAATTTTCTTCCTACCCTTTGTTTCAGAATACAACGGCAATTTCATCGTCTCTTCCTGTTGCTGCTCCATTGATTGGCCATCACCCTGCTTGCATTGGTTGGCTTCAGCGGCGGCGTTGAGCATTTCAGCTGCATAATAATGAAGGTCATCTTCAATTTCAGCGTCCTCTTCAGCCATCCTTTCGTCGGCATCCGCTTGATTTGCTGAATGTATTGCATCAAGATCTTCCACAAGCCTCTTGAGAACATAGTAGGCTCTGTCATATTGCTGTTCACATCTCATCGCTTTCTTGTTAACCATCAAATTCAGCTGCAACAAGATGTCTTGCTTTGATAGCCTTGAGCTGCCATCCGATGCGGTTGTGTTGTAGTCCCTTGTATCAAAGGTTGGTTGTGATCTTGCAGTCTTTGTGTACCGTTTGAGGATATACTTGTTTGGAAATTTGTCAGGCTTGATGTAGTCCATTATGTTCATGATGTGAAGGCAGAATAGGCCTGCATTTTTGTGATGAATGCAGAATACATAGTTTGTGAGCCAGCAATGAGTTTCATAAATTTTGATATGATACTACTAGTCTAGCTATTTCATGATCTTGTTTTTTCGCTCACCTGTGTGTGTCCAGAGCTTGCATTCACACTCGTATATTTCCTTCTCTGGGTCAGCTACAACCTGGAATTCATGCTTTGACCAGGAAAATCTTTCTTCATCATCATGGCCAGGCTTGTTGTGGTAGTACACAAGGTACTTAGTGGGCTCTGCTGTACGCTTTGCGCGAAATAGCGTGGCCTTTCTCATCCTATTCCTCATCTCAGGTGTACACGGCTCTCGTGTACTTGATAGACATGTCTTCCTCGTAGCCGTAAGTTGTTTTTGTCACAGGATTGGTCTGCACATGTCAAAAAGTGAGATATTAGTCGAAGCAGAGTCATGGGTTTCATTTTTTTAAATTCAAAGTGCACATGTTGAAGGTAAAACAGAACATGATGGGGTGTTTTGTACTTGTCATCATACCATGCTGGTCATTGTTTGCTCGTTCTCCTTCTGCATCCGAGTTTGTATGCAAGCATTGACCCGCCTAGCAAACTTGTGTAGGTTCTGGGTCCCCTTGACAAACCCTTTCTTTAGCACGTGGTTCATGCTCTCGCTTCGTTGTGTGGAAGTCATTCTAGCACAGAAAATGTTCTTGTAATATGCTGAAATCCACATCTTCCTATCACTCCAGAGCTGCATCATCATCTGGTCGTTCTCCAGGTTGTAGTTGTGCACGAGTTTAGCCCAGGCATCTTCAAACTCCGTTGGCATCAGCAGCCAGTTTAATATAGTTGTGAACTCCTCTTTGAATGTTTTATACTTTTTGTACAGCAACGCAAGGTATTCCCTATACTTCTTCATGATGTGCCAACGGCATAGCTTGTGGACGGTGTTTGGAAATGATTGTGGTATAGTTTTCGCCATCGATGGGCATTGGTCTGCATGAATTAAAAAAATGGAACTTGATTCTTTTTTTGTACTGATGCTGAACTTATGTTGTACAAGTACTTGAACTACACATCTTGGCAGTATGGTATCTAAGAATGTCACATGTATTTTTTCTTTACAGCAGCGTTGCTGAACTTCTTTGGTATCAGTGCTTGAACTTCACAGTTAGTAGTAGGACAAACTAGTAGTGTCGCAATCTTTTCTTAAAGCATTGTTGTTGAACTTCTGTGGTGAGATGCTTGAACTTCACGTAAATAACTATATTTTTCTGAACATGCTACATATATTTATCTTACAGATTTGTCCTTGAACTTCTATGATTCATGTATTTGAACTTCACATTCATAACTAATTTTTTCTAAACATGTGACAGATAATTTTGCTTTCTTGTACTGCTAGTTGGACTTCTGTGCTTACATGTGGTTGAACTGCATTCTTTACATTATTTTCAGACAAAACCAATGTACCCAACCAACACAGACCCATAGACTGAAAAGATGATGAAACTTGAGGAGTTTTTTTTGAACTCACCTGTTAGAATGCAAGTTGGGTGCTTGTTGTTCATGCACCGTAGAAATGTATCGAACAGCCACTTGAATGACTTTGCATCTTCGTCTCTTATCAGGGCAACAGCAAATATCGTTGACTGCAAGTGATGGTTTGTTCCAACAAACACTCCCAGGGCATATGAAATCTGTTGGTCTTGTAAGTCGTGTCGAATGTTACGCAATCGCCAAGTCTTGATAGGCTCCTCGGCAGCTTGCATTGGACCAGAAAATGTTTTTAATTGACTTGTCCTTGTCCACTTGGATGTCATAGAAAAACTCATCATTTATGCCTTCATGTCTTTGAAGAATGAAACAAGTTTCAATACATCATCCAAATCATCTTTCCTTGCATTCATGGCTTTCCTGCAAATCACATGCAAACATGCATTTGTTTATTTTTTGCTAGCAAAGGGTTGTGAGCTAGGATGCTATTTTACATTGCAGTATGTGGGTGTTTGAATACTTACTGGTTTAGTAGGTCTCGTCCGGTCATGCTTAGGAAGTAGCTTCCATCTTCATTTTCAGATAGCATGGACATGATTGTTGTGTGCTTGACATCATGGTACTGCAGGAGCTTTACGTACTCCAAAATAGTGGGGGTCATAATTCTTGTGTGAGTGCAAGAATACCAGCATGTCATCAGTTTGCATGAGCTGGTGATTATGATTGTACTCAATGTCCACTGCCACGCATGTGTCATCCTCCTGCACCTACACCCTCATTCTTGCATTGCAGCCCGTCCTCTGCGATGTTTTGTTTCGCTTCCTGTTGGCTTCTAAAACAGAAGATGTGTGTATCCCTTGGAAGGCACAAACAAAATACTTGTGGTTGTCATTTCCACCCGTCTTCCTGATTCCAAAACCAGCATGCCTGGCGTATCTGTTATAAAATTCCCTTGCTTTCTCTACATCTTTGAATCGCATCTTTAGTCTTGGTATTAGATAATCCGGTAGATCCGGCGTCTGCAGAAAAAGAAAAAAAATAATCCAAACAGCACGTTAAAATGCAGTTTATGAACTTGTTATCCTGGAGGGAGCAGAAAATGTGCAGATAATACAAGATGCGTATATAAATATTTTTTGTTTCACTTACGTGCGTGTATGATCGCAACTCCGCCGGTGTCGGCTGCTGTCCCTCTGGGATGGGGCATGGCGGAGTAATCATAGCAGGATGCAGCAGTGGATCACGAGGAGGAAGGAGGGCTGAAGATGGCCTCTCTCTTGTTTGCGTCCTTTTTGCTTGAGGTGGTTGTGGAGGTATTGCGATCCTGGTCTTGGTTTGCTCTTTTGTTTTGTGAAGCAATCCATCTACCTTATGCCCCGTAGAATTCTGACTTGTAGCAGCAGCAGCAGGATCAAACGGTGGTAGTGTGCAGATCACTCTCCTCCGTGTGTGTGTTGCTGTTGGATTTGTCCTGGGATCCGGTTTAGTTGCTTCGCTTTGGCATTGATGAGGCACACCAGGATAACCTCCAGAGTTACACGCAGGACTTGAGCTAACCCCCTCCTCCATCGGCGTGCTTGGGAGCCTGCTTGTGGATACAAAGAATCCGCGGGGGATTTCCGGCGTCACCCAATTAGGTGGAGGCGCAAACCTGTGCAGATAGGGCTGTGACCCAGCATCTTGGAAGTATCCGTGTGTTTCGGGTGTCATCCATTTTTGGTCTGGAGTAGGTTGGTAATGTTGTTGGTGCGTTTGAGGCGTGACCCATTGAGAGGGGGGGGTGGAACGCGTACAGGCTTTGGATTGTGTACTTGCTGCTGGGAACTTCTAAGCTTCTTCATGCGTCTATCGTCTTCCTGACATAAAAGAAAAAAAAGTGTATTAGCACACAAGTTATATCTGCATATACCTTTGTAACTGAACTTAGCATTATTCACAGCCTGAACTTCTCATATATAAAGTGGTGAGAGCTATCACACTATGCACTAAGCTGAGCATCTGCCGATGCCTTTGTACCTGAACTGAGCACCCTTCACAGAATTAACTTCACATCCTGTTCTTTAATTCTACAATATTTTATTACTTATATGCACCTGAACTGGGCACTGTCCACAACCTGAACTTCCTGTTTTGTAAAGGGGAAATACTGTCTACAGTTTAAAAAACCTGAACCTTCATGCGTTTGAATGGATGGACTGCTAGTGCATACCAACCTGACCTTCATGTCATATCACATGCATGTTTTATTTTCCTTTTTTTTGCACAGAACCAGAGACATACCAACCTGAACTCTAGCACACTTACTAGTTGAACTTCACATGTGAATGTGAATGCAGGCAGATTTTATAGTGTTTGTAGCCTGGACTGAGGATCACATACTACCTGAACTTCACATGCCTGTAAGCAGGCAGATTTTTACAATGCTGTTTTGTAGCCTGGACTGAGGCTCACACACTACCAGAACTTAACATGGTTGTAAGCAGGCAGAATTTTAAAAAGCTTTTGTAGCCTGGACTGAGGCTCACACACCACCTGAACTTCACATAGCTGTAGGCAAATAACAAACCGAAGGAAGGAAGAAGTTCAACCATACCCTGGCTAGAAGTCCAGCCAATCTTTTTCCAGCAGCTGATAGGCCACCTTGAGAAAAATTCGTCGTGGAGGTAGTAGAGGAATTCCATGGCAATCCATGTCTTGCAGGGGGCGCGAAGTTCATCTGCAGAAAGCAAGAAGGTCAGAGAAGGCAAGATTGAAGAAGAAGGCAAAATTGGGAGGAAGTTCATGTACTTTTGCCGCTGAATTTGAGGGCGCAGCCGATGCCGCCTCTGCAGAGGAGTTGCTCCGTTGGTCGCGCCGCTCACCGTTGCTTGCGTCGAGGCCGTCATCTGGTCTGCCAAGTCTTCGGGCGGTGATGATGGGACGAGGATGCGGCTTCCTGAAGTCCATGGCGGCTTCGCCGCGTCCAGGCGACGCGAGATCCCTCGCGCCGGCGTCCGCCATCGCTCGCTCGCCCGCGCCGGTGGCCGGCCAGGAGTGGAGTTGGGGAAGGATGGGAGGCGGCGGATTCGGCCGGCCGAGAGTTGGGGCAGGAAGGGAGGCGGCGGATCCGGTGGGGGAGGTCAGTGGATTGAGGGGAGGAGGGGGGCTGGGGTGGCTCGGGATCGGGATCGTGATCAGGTGGATCCTGTCGGGGGGCCTCGGGATCCAGTGGTTCCTGTCGGGCCGGCGGCAGTTCGGAAGTTCGGGAGGGCCTTGTCGGGCCCTATATAGGGCTGCTGTGATCCAAATAGTTATTCTAATCCTGAGATTAGAATAGTGCCACTATATATATATATATATATATTACTCTCCATTTTGGAGGATTAATTTTTTCTGCCTTGGTCATTTTTCTTATTTCGACCATGAATTGCTGGTCATTGATACACCGGGTTATTCTGATCAAGGATGAATTTCGACCAGGTGTACCAATGACCAATAACCATTACCGACGGCTCAAAAATTATGACTTGCCACATCATTGATTCAAGTAACGGATCAATATCAAGATACTGGGCAGGTCAACAGAACAACACATCAGTCGAAATCTTTACGCTCAAAGTGTAAAAGTGCGTGAAGGCACCACAGACGACACAAGAGTTTTACTATCCTATTATAAAGCCATAGTTGGGCTCAAAATGTTTCCAAGTTTTTTAGGAGTCATCTACTCCTGCAAGCCAGCTCCTGCGCTCTCCGGGTCGATGTTCCTCGGATCAATATCCGCTTGACGATTTTCAGCACCAGAAACTTCTGGGTCATCCTGCACCTTTTCTTCCTACTCGTACTACTGATCACTCACACACCAGTTAATCTTGGTTAAGGCCTCAAAAATGGCATCATCTTGCATAATAACTGACGGGTCAACATCAGGAGCAAAGTAGTTCTTACGCCATCGTGGAGTTAGATCAATTGGCTCGAAGGTTGGCGGGGGGACTCGTACGTTTGACGCATCATATACTGGCTGATAGGTCGAGCTCCAAAGTAAGTTGACTCACCAAAACATGCGTTTCCTTCAAGCAACGATCATAGTCTGCTGCAGTAAATTGGCTGCCATCAATGTTAAATTCTGGAAACTCGCCAGACATCTCGGCCAGGTCCATCACTGGTAAGAAGGCCTTCGCACGGCTAAGTGATTCCATTGCACCGGCTCGGGCCGGCTGATCTTCTCCATTCTTCCAGCTGCTTCGGCATGTTTGAAAATTGATTGAGCATATCCTTTATCAACAAAGGCGGCTCTTTTCCGCCCTTCACGACCATAATAGTGCGAAGGCTGCCTGAGTACAGTTGCTCTAGCAACGTGTATATGGCCTTCAACTTTACCAGGGGTACTTGGACGCCTCGTTGGTCTCTTCTGCCTGCAAGACAAGCACTCATATAGGCTATAAGCCGAAATATACTTTGCGAAGGATTTGCGGACTGCAATAAGTGTTGCTTACCAAAAACAGCGACAACCATGTTCGTGATATGACACTTCAACTCCACCAACCCCTATGTCTCAGTTGTAAGCCGGCCTTCAGCATCTTCTGCACGTTGAATCAAGGCGTCCTTTTTGGTCTCAATGGCGGCTCTTTCCGCATCCAAGGCAGCCTTCATTTTCTCAAGTTCTTCTGCGAAGGATTGTAGTTTTGACTCTGCTTTGACGCGCAAAATCTGTTCCACTTCCAGATCCTTTTTCAAGCCGGCCACTTTTGACTTGGCCACATTGAGTATGTCCTGCAGTCCAATATATGATGATCAAATAAGTTATTTAACTCCCAAGTTAGCACTATTGCATAACACGCAACTTGGGGGCTACGAGGCAGAAAATATTTTCTACTTAAAAGTCCCAGGCAGTTGCAAGCAAACTACATGGCACTTGGGGGCTAATGCACGTCATTTTTCCCAAAAGGAAACAATGATAAAGACCCGACTCACTTCATGGAAATGAGCCGGTCCTTGGGGGCTACTTGGTGTTTTTCACTTCATTTGTTACATTCAACATTCTGAAGACCCGACTCTCTCACATAGATGAGTCGGCCCTTGGGGGCTACATGTCACCTTTTTAATCATCTACATGGGGACGTATTTACAAAGAACTGGCTTGTTATTTTCATAATAACTCGGCCCTTGGGGCCTACAGTAGGCTAGTGAAAAGTTTCATGCAAGCCT
This sequence comes from Triticum urartu, assembly GCF_003073215.2. Classification (NCBI taxonomy): domain Eukaryota; kingdom Viridiplantae; phylum Streptophyta; class Magnoliopsida; order Poales; family Poaceae; genus Triticum; species Triticum urartu. Next base: position 200,022,216 of record NC_053026.1, on the reverse strand, counting down.
TACACACACTCAAGTTTTCCTATGTTTAAGCCTTGGGGGCTACATAAGTATATAGATACAGGGTTGGGGACAGAGATTATCTCATACCTCATACTTTGTTCGCAGCATGATTGCGGTATCCTGGCTCTCAGACAACTGGGTCAGAAATCCTTGATGCAGCTCTTCAACGTTCATGTTCTCTAAGCCAGGGAGTTCCAACTTAGTTTTCCCCTTATCCAATGGGACCGACTCATCTTTGGCCAGAATCTTGGCCAAAGTGCCTGAGGCATCAGGAGCACTTTGTCCCGTCCCAGTAATGGCTACGTCTGTGTTAACCTCCATCTGATTGACATCTTCAGCTTGTGGACGAGGACTGGGAGCATGAGCAGGACTTGGTAGGTGGACATCTGTGACCGGCTCATCTAGTTTTTCCCACTCATCTGGTTTGGCCTGCTCATCTATGACGTTTGTTGTTTCACCCGCCGGCGGTTTATCGGTAAGTACTGGCTCGTGAACCATCTCTGGTTCATGATCCGGGTTATGTTGCGGCGGGTCTTCAGTACCAGAGGTAGAAGGGGCAGCGGATGACTCGTCGACTTTTCTCCTGGCAAGGGCTTTTTCCATGATACAAATACAAACACTTTTCATTGAGTAAAATGTTGCAATAAGCAAGATAAGGCAGTACAAGTACTCACCCGCGCTTAATGGTTAAATCCGGTAGTTTGCTGGCGGTTGATTCTCCAGAGGATGGATCCGACTCATGATAATTTGAGTTAGAAGGGTTAAGGGGTTGCCTAATAAGTCCATCTCATGGAAGAGATGAGTAGGACTGTGAGGCACCTCAACCCGTCGCTTTCGAGCCACCGGCTCATGTGATAACCCAGCGTTCAACTCGCCAGAATTGCTTCGGAGCTTACGCTTGCAGGCTTGCTGCATTTTCTTCAAAACAAATTTTGATCTAAATAAGCGCGTGGATGAGAAAATGGTACCTTCCTGACGGCTCTTCTTGATCTCTTGGGGACATAAGTTTCTAAGCTCTGTGAGATGGAAATTACCTCAGCATCGCCGGCTTGACGACCTTCGGTTTGTCCCTGAGAAGAGGAGGCGTCAGCAAGTTGTATAAATAAATGACCAAGTGAGTCAAGCTCTACCTCCGACTCATTCCCAGCGGCCGGCTCGTCGTCGACTGGTCTTGCTCAGTAGGCACCGGAGCAGGCTTGCGGGCCTTTTCCTTTTTCAGACATTCATGTTATATGTAGTAGCCCCTCTGAGTGTAGATTGTTTTTATAGTTAGTGTGTAGATTTTAGTTTGTTTTTTGTGTTTACTGCTTTGTTAGGTATTGTTGAACTTCTTGTTATTGGACATTGTTGTCAAAAGTAGAAGTCCCTTTGGTGTAGGATTGCATTAGAACTCAGCTGCCTTTTTACTTGCATTTTTTGTAGTTGGTGATGAGTTGAATAGTTCTGAAAAAAATGCCTGCGATCAAGATGGAGCTTCAGAGGTTAATACTGATGCTCCAATATCTGATGCGGCTAAATCACCCATTATCCCTTTGACTTTGATTGCCGAGGTTGCTTCGAGCCTTGAGAATGTTTCAAGCCTCGAGGATCTTGCTTCTACAGCTCTTGCTTCACCTAGTATGTGAAACCCCTTTTCTTTTCATTTTAAAGTTTTTAGCCATGTTTTTTTAGCTTGTTCATGTCGTTTGTTTTTGTTTTTGTTCATGACTTTTTTTATTTTTTGCTTCGATTTTTTGTGTTCTTTGCAGATGTGTCCACAGAGGAGGAAGCTGTGAACACCATCAACGATGTTTTATCTGAGTTGGGTTTATCAAAAAACCCTGCTGCAGCTGAGGAGGGGGCTCCCTCAGTGAAAGGTTGTGATTCCGTTCCGGATCCTTTGTGCTCTCTGCAGATGTCAGAGACGCAGTCGCAGTCTGTTGATGACACTGAACCTGTCACGCAACCCGAGGATGTGCCTTTTCAGCTTCTCCTGGAGGACCAACATAAGAGGAAGAAGCGAGAAGATTTTGACAAGAAGAGGGCGGCCTGCCTTGAGAAAGGTTCTGATGTTCCTGGATCTGTTCATGCGATTGAGCTCATTGTTGAGGAAGACGTGCCGTGTCGCAGTGATGGCACGGTTGTCCCTGTTAAGAAGAAAATTAAGAAGACTGTTGCGAGGAAGCTAGTAGTTGGTGAAGTTACTCCTCGGAGGAGCCCACGTGTTTCAAGGCCTGCAGAAGTTGTTGAAGATGAAGGGCTAGGCGTTGGTGGTACGCCACGCCGTAGTCCTCATGTGCTTGCCACTGCAGCGCCTACACCTTCTCCGCTTGGTGCTGGTGCATCTGGTAAGGGGAAGAAATGCGGCGTGAAGCGTAAGGTTCCACCTGCAAAGGTCAACAAGGGTGTGAAGAAGCGTTCTCGTGTTAATCCAGAGGACAAGGATGATGCTGATTTCAATGTTGATGATGAGGACGACGACGATGATGATGCTGCCGCTAATCAGGTATGAATGTCTTATGTTTACTATTTTTTAAGCATTTGTCGCTATTTCTGTAGTTTTATTGTTTTTAGCACTGCCTTGGCGTACATAGGTGACCTTCTGCTCCATCTCAATATAGACGAATAAATTAGCCGACTTGCTTTGCTTTTATGGTATTTCTGCCTTTGTGTACATAGTTGGACTTCTGGGTATATACATGAAGAAATAAGCTTAACTTGTTGGCATACATGTTTTGATTACTGCCTTAGTGTACATGTTTGAACTTCCGCTTTTTAAATTTCCAACATTTTTGAAAGCATGTTAACTTGTGGTCATACATGGTTGTACTGCCTATGTAGACATGGTTGTACTTCTGAGATACATTGTTTGATTACTGCCTTAGTGTACATGTTTGAACTTCTGCTTTTTAAATTTCCAACATTTTTGAAAGCATGTTAAATTGTGGTCACACATGGTTGTACTGCCTATGTAGACATGGTTGGACTTCTGAGATGTAGTGCGTATATGTAGGCATTAGTGGAATTTTGGTGAAGGTTGTGTGTCTCATTGTTCTGCCTTTTTTCCTTGTCAATGTATTTTTTTTAGTATCAGCTTGTGCAGCGGCCTGAGAGGAGGAAGAGAGGAGGCAAAGCGCCCGAAGAAGGTGGCCAAGGAGGAGGTGAGGCGGAATGTTTTAACAAGACGGTTCGCTGCTCACTAGGAGAGGTCAAGACGTGTGCGAAAATGCTACAAGCTAGGCACAAGACGAGGGTTATCAAGGCTGGTTTTGGTTGTGTGTTTGACTTGAAGGTTGATTCCAACATTTTTCTTGTCCTTTGATGGGCAACATCTACACGAGGATTGACCCTTCAACCATGATTTTGGACATGGGTGAGGTGAACAAGGTTATACGTATTACAAGTGATGCTATTCACCATCTCTTTGGGTTCCCTCAAGGTAATCGTACCCCCCTAGGCCCTCGAATGATGGTTTCGATGATGCTGTTATGAGGTTGAAGGGCAAGCTTGGGTATGTGTAACACCCCGGATATGATTTACCCAATATGTAATCCAACTCTTGCCGTTTCCGGCCTTAAGTTATTTTATTTTCTCGGTTTCGGGTCTTTGTCTCCGTGTGTTGTTATCGTTGTCATGCACCTCATATCATGTCATCATGTGCATTGCATTTGCATACGTGTTCATCTCATGCATTCGAGCATTTTCCCCGTTGTCCGTTTTGCATTCCGGCGCTTCGTTCTCCTCCGGTGGTCATTTCTACCTTTATTTCGTGTGTGGGGATTAAACATTTCCGGATTGGACCGAGACTTGCCAAGCGGCCTTGGTTTACTACCGGTAGACCGCCTGTCAAGTTTCGTACCATTTGGACTTCGTTTGATGCTCCAACGGTTAACCAAGGGTCCAAAAAGGCCTCGTGTGTGTTGCAGCCCAACACCCCTCCATGTTGGCCCAAAACCCTCTCCATCATCTAGAGCGTTCGATCACGATCGCGTGGCCGAAAACCGCACCTCATTTGGACTCTCCTAGCTCCCTCTACCTCTATATAAAGACCCCCTCCTCCAAATTCGCGGATCCCCTCTCCCAAACCCTAAAAATCGGATCTCCGCCGCCGCCGGACACGTCCGGACGAGTCGAACGCGTCCGGATCTGCCACGGCCGCCACGTGGCACCTCCCCACTCGCCCGCGAGCGCCCCACATCGCCGGCCCGTGAAGCCCGCCGCGGGCCCTCTCCGGCCCGTGCTCGGCTGCCGTCGCCCCGTGGGAGACCGCGCCTCCCCGCGCCCATCTTCCCCGACGCCGACGAGCCACCGCCTCCGCCGCCCAGCTCGCCGGCCGCCGCGCCCGCCATTGCCGGCCGCCGTACCGCACCTCGCCGCCCCTGCCGCGGGAGCCCGCCGCTGAGGAGCGCCGCGCCCGCGTCGCCCGACCTTCCTCTCCGTAGCCCGAAGCCCGCCGGCACCGCCCCCGCTCTTCTCCGGCACGGGTCCGCCGCCGCCTGCCTCCTTGATTCGGCCGACGATCCTCGGGAGTCGCGCCACTACTACTGTACACGCGGGCTAGATCTGGATCCGGTTTCGTCTCGGTTGACTTCTTTGCCCGAAACCCTAATAATTTGCTATGTTCATCATGTCGTATCTCCTCATCCGTAGCTCCGTTTTGGGCATATAGCATATCAAAATGTTCGCCTCAGAGAGTACATCATTTCATCTCATTGCATCATTTTCATTTGAGTTCATCTTGATGCCCGAAATGCTGTTGGAAGAGTGCTACTTGAGATAATTGTCAGATCTGCTGTTCCATTTAGATATTTGTCATTTTTGCCATGATTATTGTGTGCATGATATGCCCATGAGCTCTACATATGTTTTGTTAAGGGTTTTGCCATCTTTCCAGAGGTGCAACCCATGTATTTTTGGTATGTGTGTGGTGACTAGCACAAGCTTGCAAAGTGAGGCACTTGGTAATGCTGATTTCAGGGACTTAGCATTTCCACAAAGTCCTTGATCTGTTTATCTCATATGGCCATATGTTCATATTGTTTCCTAGTGATCTGTGCCTCTTTTGAGGATGATCAGTAAGGATGTTTTGTTAATCTTGTAGTGCTCTATCCATCCATGTCTTTGTTTGCAATTATGGAGCACCCTAGCTTGAGTCAATCGAGCTCTACTTTTGCTATTTCGTGAATCTGGGCAGATTGTCTACTTGTTAGCGATTTTGCCGAGGATGTTGTAGTTGATCCGTGCATGCTATGTATTGTTCTTGCCATGTCTAGCTTGCATTTTGTGTATTCTTGATGGGTGTATGCTTAGTTTGTCATGACTTGCTCTGTAGTGAGTGCATCGAGCTCGTAAACATGCCTACTTGATATCTGTTTCAGCATGCTCCAGTTTTCACTAAGTCTGAGAACTGATTATGTTTTTGCCATGTTCACATGCTTGCAATTGTATTTCTGATCCCTTTTGGCTCAAGGTCACTAAGGGACTTTTGTTAAGCTCTTTGAGTAGCTCCATGCCATGCTTTACTTTGCCATGTTCAGGTCCTGTAGCATGTAGTTTTGTTGCTCCGAAGAGTGCTATCTGATCTGAAATTCCAGACAAGTGTTAATTTCACTAAGTCTGAGATCTGTTTACCATATGCATTTTTCCATGCTTGTTTGAACCTGTTAATGGATGAATTGGCAGTAGCTCAGTGCTAGACTTTTGTTAAGCATCATGAATGCATCCCTGCCATGTATTTTGTTGTCATGTTTGGGTGCTGTAGCATGTTCATCTTGTTCCATTTAGATGACTACTTGCTGTAAATCGCAGAACGTGGTCATATTTGAATTGCTTGCCATTTCCAAACCGTAACTCCGATTCCGGCGTTCTTTATATCGTTTTCAAGCGATTTCATCTCATCTTTCCAGTGGCACACTTGGATTTCCAAGTTGAGGCAGGTTCATGCATTCCTTGTCAATCTTGCATATGCATCCCATATCGCATCCCGCATAGCATACCATGTTTGCATCATATTGTTTGAGCTTGCACGTGGTTGATTGTGTCCTTGTTGCTTGTTTGTCTTGTTTGGGTAGAGCGGGAGACGAGTTCGCTAACGAGGAGCCCGTTGAGTTTGCTTTCGAGGATCCAGTCAACTCTGACAACTTTGCAGGCAAGATGATCATACCCTCGAAATCACTACTATCTTTGCTTTGCTAGATGCTCGCTCTTTTGCTATGCCTATGCTACGATGCCTACCACTTGCTTATCATGCCTCCCAAATTGCCATGTCAAAACCTCTAACCCACCATGTCCTAGCAAACCGTTGATTGGCTATGTTACCGCTTTGCTCAGCCCCTCTTATAGCGTTGCTAGTTGCAGGTGAAGATTGGAGACCGTTCCTTGTTGGAACATTATTTACTTGTTGGGATATCATTATATTGCCACGTTATCTTAATGCATCTATATACTTGGTAAAGGGTGGAAGGCTCGGCCTCTCGCCTAGTGTTTTGTTCCACTCTTGCCGCCTTAGTTTTCCGTCATATCGGTGTTATGTTCCCGGATTTTTGCGTTTCTTACGTGGTTGGGTTATAATGGGAACCCCTTGATAGTTCGCCTTGATTAAAGCTTTTCCAGCAATGCCAACCTTGGTTTTACCATTTGCCACCTAGCCTCTTTTTCCCTTGGGTTTCCGGAGCCCGAGGGTCATCTTATTTAAACCCCCCGGGCCAGTGCTCCTCTGAGTGTGGTCCGACTGAGCTGCCTGCGGGGCCACCTCGGGGAAACTTGAGGGTTGGTTTCACACGTAGCTAGTCTCATCTGAGTGTGCCCTGAGAACGAGATATGTGCAGCTCCTATCAGGATTTATCGGCACATTCGGGCGGTGTTGCTGGTCTTGTTTTAACCTGTCGAAGTGTCTTGAAGAACCGAGGTACCGAGTCTGATCGGAACGTCTCGGGAGGAGGTCTATTCCTTCGTTGACCGTGAGAGCTTGTCATGGGCTAAGTTGGGACTCCCCTGCAGGGATTTGAACTTTCGAAAGCCGTGCCTGCGGTTATGGGCAGATGGGAATTTGTTAATGTCCGGTTGTAGATAACTTGAACCTTAATTTAATTAAAATGAATCAACTGAGTGTGTTACCGTGATGGCCTCTTCTCGGCGGAGTCCGGGAAGTGGACACGGTGTTGGAGTAATGCCCTGATGATCAGTAGTGGTGCCCAGTTGGGGGTGATCGGGACCGTGTCGCATGTTGGGTTATCTTTTATTTTGGCGCCGTAGTCGGGCCATGAGTGTTTGAATGTTGTAATGCTATTTATGTACTTGATTGACGTGGCGAGTGTAAGCCAACTATGTACCTCCCCTTTATTATTTATATTACATGGGATGTTGTGATGATTGCCTAACTTGCGACATTGCTTTCAATGCGGTTATGTCTCTAAGTCGTGCCTCGACACGTGGGAGCTATAGCCGCATCGAGGGCGTTACAGTATGCTAGGAGTGACAACATCAAGACAAAGGATTTGCGGAATATCCTCACTGAACTTGTGAAGGATGAGACGAAGGATGATCTTGCTCTGTAGGTGTTTTACCTTATTATTTTCATGAAGGTGGTTATCCCTAGAACGTCTACATGAGTGTCCAGGGAGGCAGCAATGGCCGAGGACCTTGTGTTTGAGGATATGGCAGACATGGACTACTGCCAGTT
>NC_053026.1:199998113-200013556 GCF_003073215.2 Triticum urartu | reverse complement strand
AATGCGCAGTCTCTAAAGCAAAACCCAAAATGACAGCGGTAGATCAGTAAGAGACATCATAGATCGCATCATATCCAATAGAGTGCGATTACGACGTTTGGACACACCATTATACTGAGGTGTTCCAGGTGGCGTGAGTTGTGAAACAATTCCACATTTCCTTAAGTGCGTGCAAATTCGTGACTCAAATATTCTCCCCCCACGATCTGATCATAAGAACTTTATTTTCCTGTCACGTTGATTCTCTACCTCACTCTGAAATTCCTTGAACTTTTCAAAGGTCTCAGACTTGTGTTTCATTAAGTAGACATACCCATATCTACTTAAGTCATCAGTGAGGGTGAGAACATAACGATAGCCACCGCGAGCCTCAACGCTCATTGGACTGCACACATCAGTATGTATGATTTCCAATAAGTTGGTTGCTCGCTCCATTGCTCCGGAGAACGGAGTCTTGGTCATTTCGCCCATGAGGCATGGTTCACACGTGTCAAATGATTCATAATCAAGAGACTCCAAAAGTCTGTCTGCATGGAGTTTCTTCATGCGCTTGACACCAATGTGACCAAGGCGGCAGTGGCACAAGTATGTGGGACTATCATTATCAACCTTACATCTTTTGGCATTCACACTATGAATATGTGTAACATCATGTTCGAGATTCAATAAGAATAAACCATTGACCGGCGGGGCATGACCATAAAACATATCTCTCATATAAATAGAACAACCATTATTCTCACATTTAAATGAGTAGCCATCTCGCATTAAAAGAGATCTAGATACAATGTTCATGCTCAGAGCTGGCACTAAATAACAATTATTGAGGTTTAAAACTAACCCCGTAGGTAAATGTAGAGGTATCATGCCGACGGTGATCACATCGACCTTGGAACCATTCCCAACGCGCATCGTCACCTCGTCCTTCACCAGTCTCCACTTATTCCGCAGCTCCTGTTTTGAGTTAAAAATATGAGCAACCACACCAGTATCAAATACCCAGGAGCTACTACGAGTGCTGGTAAGGTACACATCAATAACATGTATATCATATATACCTTTGGTATTGCTGGCCTTCTTATCCGCTAAGTACTTGGGGCAGTTCCGCTTCCAGTGACCATTTCCGTTGCAATAAAAGCACTGAGTCTCGGGCTTGGGTCCATTCTTTGGCTTCTTCCCGGCAACTGATTTACTGGGCGTGGAAACTCCCTTGCCGTCCTTCTTGAAGTTCTTCTTACCCTTGCCCTTCTTGAAACTAGTGGTCTTATTCACCATCAACACTTGATGTTCCTTTTTGATCTCCACCTCTGTTGATTTCAGCATTGAATATAACTCAGGAATGGACTTCTCCATCCCTTGCATATTGTAGTTCATCACAAAGCTCTTGTAGCTAGGTGGGAGCGACTGGAGGATCCTGTCAATGACTGAGTCATCTGGGAGATTAACTCCCAACTGAGACAAACGGTTGTGTAACCCAGACATAGTGAGTATATGCTCATTGACAGTACTGTTTTCCTCCATCTTACAACTGTAGAACTTGTCGGAGACTTCATATCTCTCGACCCGGGCATGAGCTTGGAAAACCATGTTTAGCTCTTGGAACATCTCATATGTTCCATGCTGCTCAAAACGCTTTTGGAGCCCCGGTTCTAAGATGTAAAGCATTCTGCACTGAACCAGGGAGTAATCATCACTACGCGACTGCCAGGCGTTCATAACGTCTTGAGTTGCTGGGAAAATGGGTGCGTCACCTAACAGTGCTTCAAGGACATATGCTTTATTGGCAGCTATGAGGATGATCCTCAAGTTCCAGACCCAGTCCGTATAGTTGCTACCATCGTCTTTCAGCTTGGTTTTCTCTAGGAACACGTTGAAGTTGAGGGCAACATTAGCGTGGGCCATTTGATCTACAAGACATATTGAAAAGATTTTAGACTATGTTCATGATAATTAAGTTCATCTAATCAAATTATTTAATGAACTCCCACTCAGACAGACATCCCTCTAGTCATCTAAGTGATACATGATCCGAATCGACTAGGCCGTGTCCGATCATCACGTGAGACGGACTAGTCATCAACGGTGAACATCTCCATGTTGATCGTATCTACTATACGACTCATGTTCGACCTTTCGGTCTCTCGTGTTCCGAGGCCATGTCTGTACATGCTAGGCTCGTCAAGTCAACCTAAGTGTTTGCATGTGTAAATCTGGCTTACACCCGTTGTATTCGAACGTTAGAATCTATCACACCCGATCATCACATGGTGCTTCGAAACAACGAACCTTCACAACGGTGCACAGTTAGGGGGAACACTTTCTTGAAAATTTTAGCAAGGGATCATCTTATTTAAGCTACCTCGTTCTAAGCAAATAAGATGTAAACATGATAAACATCACATGCAATCAAATAGTGACATGATATGGCCAATATCATTTTGCTCCTTTTGATCTCCATCTTCGGGGCGCCATGATCATCATCGTCACCGGCATGACACATGATCTCCATCATCGTGTCTTCATGAAGTTGTCTCGCCAACTGTTACTTCTACTACTATGGCCAACGTTTAGCAATAAAGTGAAGTAATTACATGGCATTATCATTGACACGCAGGTCATACAATAAATTAAGACAACTCCTATGGCCCCTATCGGTTGTCATACTCATCGACATGCAACTCATGATTCCTATTACAAGAACATGATCAATCTGATACATCACATATATCATTCATCACATCCTTCTGGCCATATCACATCACACAGCATATGCTGCAAGAACAAGTTAGACGTCCTCTAATTGTTGTTGCAAGTTTTTACGTGGCTGCTATAGGGTTCTAGCAAGAACGTTCCTTACCTATGCCAAAACCACAACGTGATATGCCAATTTCTATTTACCCTTCATAAGGACCCTTTTCATCGAATCCGATCCGACTAAAGTGGGAGAGACAGACACCCGCTAGCCACCTTATGCAACTAGTGCATGTCAGTCGGTGGAACCTGTCTCGCGTAAGTGTACGTGTAAGGTCGGTCCGGGCCGCTTCATCCCACGATGCCGCCGAATCAAGATAAGATTAGTAACGGCAAGTAAATTTACATAATTGACGCCCACAACATCTTGTGTTCTACTCGTGCATACAAACTACGCATAGACCTAGCTCATGATGCCACTGTTGGGGATCGTTGCAGAAATTAAAAATTTTCTACGCATCACCAAGATCAATCTATGGAGAGACTAGCAACGAGAGAGAGAGAGAGAGAGGAGTGCATCTTCATACCCTTGAAGATCGCGATATGGAAGCGTTACAAGAACGCGGATGAAGGAGTCATACTCGCAGCGATTCAGATCGCGGTTGATTTCATCTAGCGCCGAACAACGGCGCCTCCGCGTTCAACACACGTGCAGCCCGGGGACATCTCCTCCTTGATCCAGCAAGGGGAAGGAGAAGTTGGGGAAGAATATCGGCAGCACGACGGCGTGGTGATGGAGCTTGCAGCTCTCCGGCAGGGCTACGCCAAGCCCAATGGAGGAGGAGGGGTGTAGGAGAGGGGGAGGGTTGCGCCTTGGATGAGGTGCTGCTGCCCTCTCTCCTCCCCTCTATTTATAGGGCGAAGGGGGAAGGGGGCCGGCCCCTCTAGATGAGATCTAGAGGGGGGGCGGCCAAGGGGAGGGGGCTTGCCCCCCAAGCCAAGGGGGCGCCCCCTTTAGGGTTTCCCCTCAACCATAGGCACATGGGCCCTAGGGGGGATGGCGCCCAGCCCACTTAGGGGCTGGTTCCCTTCCACATACAACCCATAGGGCCCTCTGGGGCAGGTGGACCCTCCCGGTGGACCCCCAGAACCCCTTCGGTGGTCCCGGTACAATACCGGCAAACCCTCGAATACTTCTGGTGACCGTATGATGACTTCCCATATATAAATCTTCACCTCCGGACCATTCTGGAACTCCTCGTGACGTCCAGGATCTCATCCGGGACTCCGAACAACATTCGGTAACCACATACTATTTCCCATAACAACTCTAGCGTCACTGAACCTTAAGTGTGTAGACCCTACGGGTTTGGGAATCAAGTAGAATGACCGATTCGTTGTCATCGACAACAACCACTCCAAACGCTGCGGTGCAACTTTATACTACCTAATCAAGCGGAGACTGGCAACTCACCCATGTGCCACAGCTAACTCAAATTGCGAGACTATCGATAAATCTATCCGTCGAATTTAAGTCTCTATCGACATCGTTAGAAAGATTTCAACAATCCCACACACCGTGAGTTACTATCTTCAACAGCTCGGTAGTGATCTTTCCACCTCGTGCAAACTATATTGTGAGGATGCGTTCAGGAAGCCGCAAGTGCTATCCAAATCCGCTCAGCACAGCTTTCGCATCCTCTACATCAGATGCGGGTCCCATAGGTTCTAGGAGCGTGTCTACTACCAGTTATCATTCTAACATAGGAGAGGTATATATCGCTTCCAGAGTGTACCGTTAGGTGTGGATCGCATCCGAAGGTAACTAAGCTCGCGGTTAGGATACTTGTCCGTGTCACCTTCTTGCCGATTCTCCTACAACAAAGTTTTCAAGCAAGTCGGGTAAGCCCATTGTTAAAATCCATGTCAATTGCACGGAAGTGCCATAAGGCGCAGCTCGGGCACCCCAGAAGACTGTACCTCGCAACAGTCACCTGAGGTGAACGGCACGTGTGCAGATGCATTCGCGCCTAGTGCTGCACTGAAATTCACATGGCACGCGCAACTAAGCGAAACACATGTGACCAACTAGTCTACTGGGAGACATAAGCATCAAGTCCACTCAGACAAGTCAGTACACATCCCCGCCAGACACAGAGAGTCTAGTTTGTAGGATACGTTTGAAGTTGGCAAAAGCTGATATATGGCTTAGAGCTAGGTAGCATCAACATGTTATAACCTCCGGGAGCTGCACGTCACTTCTTCTCTATGGGATCATAATACTAGGACATGCGACTGAAGTATGCGCTATGTCTTAAAAGGGACAGCTTGGGCCCCCTAGATACGTGGGACCTTTCAAGATTGATCAGCAAGAGAGGCGAATCCTCGCCTATCAACTCGAGCTTCCTTCAAACTTTGCAAATGTTCATGACGTGTTCCATGTCTCTCAGCCGAAAGTGCTTCAAGACTCCTGACCGCACGCTCACACTTCGAGGACATTGAGCTCCAAGAAGATCTCTCTTATCGTGAGCACCCAGTTGCTATTCTTGAAGAGACTGAACGCAAGACTCGCAACAAGTCAATCAAATTCTCAAAGTCAAGTGGTCACACCATTCCGACCGTGAAGCTACCTGGGAACGCGAGGATCACCTCCGTTCTGAGTACCCGGCGTTCTTTCAGTCCTAGATCTCGGGACGAGATCCTTTCGTAGTGGTGGAGTGTTGTAACACCCCGGATATGATTTACCCAATTTGTACTCCAACTCTTGCCGTTTCCGGCGTTAAGTTATTTTATTTCTCGGGTTCGGGTTTTTCTCTCCGTGTGTTGTTGTCGTTGTCATGCATCTCATATCATGTCATCATGTGCATTGCATTTGCATACGTGTTCATCTCATGCATTCGAGCATTTTCCCGTTGTCCGTTTTGCATTCCGGCGCTTCGTTCTCCTCCGGTGGTCATTTCTACCTTTCTTTCGTGTGTGGGGATTAAACATTTCCGGATTGGACCGAGACTTGCCAAGCGGCCTTGGTTTACTACCGGTAGACCGCCTGTCAAGTTTCGTATCATTTGGACTTCGTTTGATACTCCAACGGTTAACCAGGGACCGAAAAGGCCTCGTGTGTGTTGCAGCCCAACACCCTCCAAGTGGCCCAAAACCCACCAAAACCCTCTCCATCATCTAGAGTATTCGATCACGATCGCGTGGCTGAAAATCGCACCTCATTTGGACACTCCTAGCTCCTCCTATGCCTATATAAAGGCCACTCCCCGAAATTCCGGATCCAAACCACCCTAACCTAGCCCCGCTCCATCCGCGGCCGGACATTCGTCCACCGGCGCCGGACACGCCGCCGCCAGCCATTCCCGCGCCGCCACGTGGCACCCCGCGCCGTCCCCGCCGCCGCGGCCCGGAGAGCCCGGATCGGGCCCTCCCGGCCCATCTCCCCGCGCGCCGCCCGGATCCCCGCCGCCGCCGCCTGCTTCTTGCTCCGCCGTGCCGCCACCTTCACCGGCCGGCTCCGCCCCGCGACGCCGGCGAGCTCCCGAGGCCACCGCACGCCGCGCCGCCTCGCCGGAGCTGCCCACCGGCCGGCGCCGCCTCGCCTCCCCGCATCTTCTTCGACCCGGCGACCGGAGCACCGGCCGATCCGGCGAAGCCCCCATCTCCGGCGGCCTCAAGCTCCATCCGGCGAACCTCGAAGTCCGCGCCCGCCGGATCTCAGATCTGGAAAACTCCTCTCCGGTTGACTTTTTGTCCTGAAACCCTAGTTCATGTTGCCCTGTTCATCGTGCTATAACTTTGCATCCGTAGCTCCGTTTTGGGCATATAGCATATCAAAATGTTCGTCTCAGAGAGCACATCATTTCATTCCATTGCATCATTTTCATTTGAGTTCATCTTGATGCCCGAAATGCTGTTAGAAGAGTGCTACTTGAGATATATGTCAGATCTGCTGCTCCATTTAGATATTTGTCATTTTTGCCATGATTATTGTGTGCATGATATGCCCATGAGCTCTACATATGTTTTGTTAAGGGTTTTGCCATCTTTCCAGAGGTGCAACCCATGTATTTTTGTATGTGTGTGGTGACTAGCACAAGCTTGCAAAGTGAGGCACTTGGTAATGCTGATTTCAGGGACTTAGCATTTCCACTAAGTCCTTGAGCTGTTTATCTCATATGGCCATATGTTCATGTTGTTTCCTAGTGATCCGTGCCTCTTTTGAGGATGATCAGTAAGGATGTTTTGTTAATCTTGTAGTGCTCTATCCATCCATGTCTTTGTTTGCAATTATGGAGCACCCTAGCTTGAGTCAATCGAGCTCTACTTTTGCTATTTCGTGAATCTGGGCAGATTGTCTACTTGTTAGCGATTTTGCCAGGATGTTGTAGTTGATCCGTGCATGCTATGTTATTGTTCTTGCCATGTCTAGCTTGAATTTTGTGTATTCTTGATGGGTGTATGCTTAGATGATCATGACATGCTCTGTAGTGAGTGCATCGAGCTCGTAAACATGCCTACTTGATATCTGTTTTCAGCATGCTCCAGTTTTCACTAAGTCTAAGAACTGATTATGTTTTTGCCATGTTCACATGCTTGCAAATGTATTTTCTGATCCCTTTGGATCAAGGTCACTAAGGGACTTTTGTTAAGCTCTTTGAGTAGCTCCATGCCATGTTTTACTTTGCCATATTCAGGTCCTATAGCATGTAGTTTTGTTGCTCCGAAGAGTGCTATCTGATCTGAAATTCCAGACAAGTGTTAATTTCACTAAGTCTGAGATCTGTTTACCATATGCATTTTTGCCATGCTTGTTTGAACCTGTTAATGGATGAATTGGCCGTAGCTCAGTGCTAGACTTTTGTTAAGCATCATGAATGCATCCCTGCCATGTATTTTGATGCCATGTTTGATGCTGTAGCATGTTCATCTCATTGCATTTAGATGGCTACTTGCTGTAAATCGCAGAACGTGGTCATATTTGAATTTTGCCATTTCCAAACCGTAACTCCGATTCCGGCGTTCTTTATATCGTTTTCAAGCGATTTCATCTCATCTTTCCAGTGGCACACTTGGATTCCCAAGTTGAGGCCAGTTCATGCATCCCTTGTCAAATCTTGCATATGCATCCCGCATCGCATCCCGCATAGCATACCATCTTTGCATCATATTGTTTGAGCTTTGCACGTGGTTGATTGTGTTCCGTTTGCTTGTTTGTCTTGTTTGGGTAGAGCCGGGAGACGAGTTCGCTAACGAGGAGCCCGTTGAGTTTGCTTTCGAGGATCCAGTCAACTCTGACAACTTTGCAGGCAAGATGATCATACCCTCGAAATCACTACTATCTTTGCTTGCTAGATGCTCGCTCTTTTGCTATGCAATGCTACGATGCCTACCACTTTCTTCAGCCTCCCAAATTGCCATGTCAAACCTCTAACCCACCATTGTCCTAGCAAACCTTTGATTGGCTATGTTACCGCTTTGCTCAGCCCTCTTATAGCGTTGTTAGTTGCAGGTGAAGATTGGAGCCGTTCCTTGTTGGAACCTTTATTTACTTGTTGGGATATCATTATATTGCTATGTTATCTTAATGCATCTATATACTTGGTAAAGGGTGGAAGGCTCGGCCTCTCGCCTAGTGTTTTGTTCCACTCTTGCCGCCCTAGTTTCCGTCATATCGGTGTTATGTTCCCGGATTTTGCGTTCCTTACGCGGTTGGGTTATAATGGGAACCCCTTGATATTTCGCCTCGATTAAAGCTTTTCCAGCAATGCCCAACCTTGGTTTTACCATTTTCCACCTACCCTTTTCTTTCCCTTGGGTTCTGCAGACCCAAGGGTCATCGTATTTTAGCCCCCCACGGGCCAGTGCTCCCTCTGAGTGTTGGCCGAACCAGGCAGCCTGCGGGGCCACCTCGGGGAAACTCGAGGGTTGGTTTTACTCGTAGCTTGACCTATCTGAGTGTGCCCTGAGAACGAGATATGTGCAGCTCCTATCGGGATTTGTCGGCACATTCGGGCGGTGTTGCTGGTTTGTTTTAACCTGTCGAAGTGTCTTGAAGAACCGAGATACCGAGTCTGATCGGAACGTCTCGGGAGGAGGTCTATTCCTTCGTTGACCGTGAGATCTTGTCATGGGCTAAGTTGGGACTCCCCTGCAGGGATTTGAACTTTCGAAAGCCGTGCCCGCGGTTATGGGCAGATGGGAATTTGTTAATGTCCGGTTGTAGATAACTTGAACCTTAACTTAATTAAAATGAATCAACTGAGTGTGTTACCGTGATGGCCTCTTCTCAGGCGGAGTCCGGGAAGTGGACACGGTGTTGGAGTAATGCTTTGCGCAGGTTGCCTCTAGTTTCTCGCTCGCGCTTTGCCTCCTCTTCTCGCTCTCTTTTGCGAACAGGATAGCCACCATACTTGCTAGTCGCTTGCTGCAGCTCCACATATTTTACCTTGCCTTACCTATAAGCTTAAATAGTCTTGATCGCGAGGGTGCGAGATTGCTGAGTCCCTGTGGCTCACAGATTACTATTACACCAGATGCAGGGCCTGATGATTCCGCTCCAGGTGACGCGCTTGAGCTCAAGTGGGAGTTCGACGAGGACTCTCAACGATACTATGTTTCCTTTCCTGATGATCAGTAGTGGTGCCCAGTTGGGGGTGATCGGGACCGTGTCGCATGTTGGGTTATCTTTTATTTTGGCGCCATAGTCGGGCCATGAGTGTTTGGATGATGTAATGTTATTTATGTACTTGATTGACGTGGCGAGTGTAAGCCAACTATGTTATCTCCCCTTTTATTATCTATATTACATGGGATGTGAAGATTGCCTAACTTGCGACATATGCCTTCAATGCGATTATGCCTCTAAGTCGTGCCTCGACACGTGGGAGATATAGTCGCATCGAGGGTGCTACAGGCACAAAGTTTCTGAAAGAGGTATTGAGGTTGATAAAGCCAAAGTTGATGCTATTGAGAAGATGCCATGTCACAAGGACATCAAAGGTATAAGAAGTTTCCTTGGTCATGCCAGATTTTATAGGAGGTTCATTAAGGACTTCTCAAAAATTTCTCGGCCTCTGACTAATTTATTACAAAAAGATATACCATTTGGTTTTGATGATGATTGTGTAGAAGCATTTGAAATACTTAAGAAAGCATTGGATCTCTGCACCTATTGTTCAACCACCTGATTGGAATTTACCTTTTGAAATTATGTGTGATGCTAGTGATTATGCTGTAGGTGCTGTTCTAGGGCAAAGAGTTGATAAGAAATTAAATGTTATTCAATATGCTAGTAAAACCCTAGACAATGCTCAAAGAAATTATGCTACTACTGAAAAAGAATTCTTAGCAGTTGTATTTGCTTGTGATAAGTTCAGACCTTATATTGTTGATTCTAAAGTAACTATTCACACTGATCATGCTGCTATTAAATATCTTATGGAAAATAAAGATGCTAAACCTAGACTTATTAGATGGGTTCTCTTGCTACAAGAATTTGACTTACATATTGTTGATAGAAAGGGAGCTGAGAACCCCGTTGCAGACAACTTGTCTAGGTTAGAAAATGTGCTTGATGACCCACTACCTATTGATGATAGCTTTCCTGATGAGCAATTAAATGTTATAAATGCTTCTCATACTGCTCCATGGTATGCTGATTATGCTAATTACATTGTTGCTAAGTTTATACCACCTAGTTTCACATACCAGCAAAAGAAAAAGTTCTTCTATGATTTGAGGCATTACTTTTGGGATGACCCACATCTTTATAAAGAAGGAGTAGATGGTGTTATTAGACATTGTGTACCTGAGCATGAACAGGAACAGATCCTACGCAAGTGTCACTCCGAAGCTTATGGAGGACACCATGCTGGAGATAGAACTGCACATAAGGTATTGCAATCTGGTTTTTATTGGCCTACTCTCTTCAAGGATGCCCGTAAGTTTGTCTTATCTTGTGATGAATGTCAAAGAATTGGTAATATTAGTAGACGTCAAGAAATGCCTATGAATTATTCACTTGTTATTGAACCATTTGATGTTTGGGGCTTTGACTATATGGGACCCTTTCCTTCCTCTAATGGATATACACATATTTTAGTTGCTGTTGATTACGTTACTAAGTGGGTAGAAGCTATTCCAACTAGTAGTGCTGATCATAACACTTCTATTAAAATGCTTAAAGAAGTTATTTTTCCAAGATTTGGAGTCCCTAGATATTTAATGACTGATGGTGGTTCACATTTTATTCATGGTGCTTTCCGTAAAATGCTTGCTAAATATGATGTTAATCATAGAATTGCATCTCCTTATCACCAGTCTAGTGGTCAAGTAGAATTGAGTAATAGAGAGCTCAAATTAATTCGTGCCTTCGTGGGAGTCATCCATGGAGGAAGTTATGAGGATGGATCGGAATCTCGCGGCGATACCGTCGTTTGTTCCGATGACGAGTCATCGACCGGAGAAACCGAATCTCTTTATCAGCTACAAGACGGCCGGATTGGGGGCTGTTCCGATGGCGACAGTATTCCGGACCCCTCTGATCTGCCCAACCGGGTTGGAATATTCATGACTGGCACACAAGCAGCGCTTCATTCTTCGACCGCTGCGGCAACAACCTCCGGTTCAGCAGCGGCGACGGCTGCCGGGGCAGGAGGCCCTGTGCGCCCGCCGGCTCAAGTTCTATCAGAGCTATTTGATGCATTGGCTGTGCTTATGGCGGAGGCTAATCCGGCGGATCAGGGCGTTCACAACCGAGATTGCAAAAGTGAAGGAACAGATCACCCAGGCCAAGGCAGATCTGGCAGCTGAGGACACCAGGATGGCCACGGAGCGGGCCGCTTTAGACGCACAAGCCTACAGGCTCATGTTGGACCAGAGTGCGTCGCAGGAAGTCATGAGGAGGAAGTACCGATCCCGTTTGCCTCCGGTTTTTGAGGCCAGAGACCTTTTCAACACTCCAGGAGTAGGAACCGGCAATCCGCTGGAGGGAAACCGGGCGGAAGCTCCTGGGACCGGTGCACCGGTTCAGCCTCGTCAGATGGACCCGCCTCGTCAAAACACCGTTATACCTCAGGCTGCTTTAACACCTCCGGGTCACTACTCCAACCCAATGGACAATCTTGTTGCCGCTGCTGCACGGCTGGAGGCCATTCCAATTGAAGGTGACTCGCCGCAGGCAGTAGAGACGCGACGGGTCAAGGAACTTCTGAGGACAGCTTTGGCCCAACAGGAAGCGTACTCGTACAGCCGCGACCGGATCCACTCGACCCCCCGTCCAAGCCGGAGCTATAGCAGACATATGGATGAACCAGCAGTGTCGAGTAATGAACGACGTGGAGCACCCCGTGGCAACAACCCGGCGGGTGGTGCTGATAACGCTCAGGAAGTGGTGGACCGGGCCCGCGCGCAGGGAGGCCGAGTTAGCCGCACAGCATCAGGCTCGGCAGCTCACGCCGGTTCGTCCAACCATCTCGATCGAACCTGGTGTTACTTCTAGTTCTTTGGGGGTGCCTTGCCTTATCCCGCTTTACGCAACGTGCGCCTGCCCAAGGATTTCAAAGGCCCGCGCAAGGTACCAAATTACACGGCGGATCAACCTCCAGAGACATGGGTGGAGAGCTATGAGATGGCCATGGAGATGCTTGATGGGTCTGGAGTGAACACTTGTGAAACCGCCGCGCACCCAATGAGTCGTTGACTTCTCCTTCCTCCTGGACGCATGCAGCTAAGTCCACTATCGACATAGGCTGTTTACATGTATCCTTGAAATTGCTGATAAACCGGGCTCGTAATTGGGCCCATGAACTGATAGAATTAGCTGGCAAGCTTTTTAACCAAGTACGGGCCGTTCCTTCAAGCATCATGGTGAAGTATTTCGCACACGCCGTGTCATCCACATCAAGCATCTCCATGGCCATCTCATAGCTCTCCACCCATGTCTCTGGAGGTTGATCCGCCGTGTAATTTGGTACCTTGCGCGGGCCTTTGAAATCCTTGGGCAGGCGCACATTGCGTAAAGCGGGGATAAGGCAAGGCACCCCCAAAGAACTAGAAGTAACACCAGGTTCGATCAAGATAGTTGGACGAACCGCGTGAGCTGCCGAGCCTGATGCTGTTCGGCTAACTCGGCCTCCCTGCGCGCTCGGGCCTGTCCACCACTTCCTGAGCGTTATCAGCACCACCCGCCGGTTGTTGCCACGGGGTGCTCCACGTCGTTCATTACTCGACACTGCCGGTTCATCCATATGTCTGCTATAGCTCCGGCTTGGACGGGGGGTCGAGTGGATCCGGTCGCGGCTATACGAGTACGGGCTGTACGAGTATGCTTCCTGTTGGACCAAAGCTGTCCTCAGAATCTCCTTGACCCGTCGCGTCTCTACTGCCTGCGGCGAATCACCTTCAATTGGAATGGCCTCCAGCCGTGCAGCAGCGGCAACGAGATTTTCCATCGGGTTGGAGTAGTGACCCGGAGGTGTTAAAACAGCCTGAGGTATAACGGTGTTTTGACGAGGCGGGTCCATCTGACGAGGCTGAACCGGCGCACCGGTCTCGGGAGCTTCCGCCCGGTTTCCCTGCAGCGGATTGCCGGTTCCTACTCCTGGAGTGTTGAAAAGGTCTCTGGCCTCAAAAACCAGAGGCAAACGAGATCGGTACTTCCTCCTCATGACTTCCTGCGACGCACTCTGGTCCAACATGAGCCTGTAGGCTTGTGCGTCTAAAGCAGCCCGCTCCGTGGCCATCCTGGTGTCCTCAGCTGCTAGATCTGCCTTAGCCTGGGTGATCTGTTCCTTCACTTTTGCAATCTCGGCGTTGTGAACGCCCTGATCCGCCAGATTAGCCTCCGCCATAAGCACAACCAATGCATCAAATAGCTCTGATAGAACTTGAGCCGGCGGGCGCACAGGGCCTCCTGCCCCGGCAGCCGTCGCCGCTGCTGAACCGGAGGTTGTTGCCGCAGCGGTCGAAGAATGAAGCGCTGCTTGTGTGCCGTCCATGAATATTCCAACCCGGTTGGGCAGATCAGAGGGGTCCGGAATACTGTCGCCATCGGAACAGCCCCCAATCCGACCGTCTTGTAGCTGATAAAGAGATTCGGTTTCTCCGGTCGATGACTCGTCATCGGAACAAACGACGGTCTCGTCGCGAGATTCCGATCCATCCTCATAACTTCCTCCATGGATGACTCCCAACGAAGGCACGAATTAATTTGAGCTCTCTATTACTCAATTCTACTTGACCACTAGACATGAGGGTGATAAGGGGATGCAATTCTATGATTAACATCATATTTAGCAAGCATTTTACGAAAGCACCATGAATAAAATGTGAACCACCATCAGTCATTAAATATCTAGGGACTCCAAATCTTGGAAAAATAACTTCTTTAAGCATTTTAATAGAAGTGTTATGATCAGCACTACTAGTTGGAATAGCTTCTACCCACTTAGTAACGTAATCAACAGCAACTAAAATATGTGTATATCCATTAGAGGAAGGAAAAGGGTCCCATATAGTCAAAGCCCCAAACATCAAATGGTTCAATAACAAGTGAATAATTCATAGGCATTTCTTGACGTCTACTAATATTACCAATTCTTTGACATTCATCACAAGATAAGACAAACTTACGGGCATCCTTGAAGAGAGTAGGCCAATAAAAACCAGATTGCAATACCTTATGTGCAGTTCTATCTCCAGCATGGTGTCCTCCATAAGCTTCGGAGTGACACTTGCGTAGGATCTGTTCCTGTTCATGCTCAGGTACACAACGTCTAATAACACCATCTACTCCTTCTTTATAAAGATGTGGGTCATCCCAAAAGTAATGCCTCAAATCATAGAAGAACTTTTTCTTTTGCTGGTATGTGAAACTAGGTGGTATAAACTTAGCAACAATGTAATTAGCATAATCAGCATACCATGGAGCAGTATGAGAAGCATTTATGACATTTAATTGCTCATCAGGAAAGCTATCATCAATAGGTAGTGGGTCATCAAGCACATTTTCTAACCTAGACAAGTTGTCTGCAACGGGGTTCTCAGCTCCCTTTCTATCAACAATATGTAAGTCAAATTCTTGTAGCAAGAGAACCCATCTAATAAGTCTAGGTTTAGCATCTTTATTTTCCATAAGATATTTAATAGCAGCATGATCAGTGTGAATAGTTACTTTAGAATCAACAATATAAGGTCTGAACTTATCACAAGCAAATACAACTGCTAAGAATTCTTTTTCAGTAGTAGCATAATTTCTTTGAGCATTGTCTAGGGTTTTACTAGCATATTGAATAACATTTAATTTCTTATCAACTCTTTGCCCTAGAACAGCACCTACAGCATAATCACTAGCATCACACATAATTTCAAAGGTAAATTCCAATCAGGTGTGAACATAGGTGCAGAGATCAATGCTTTCTTAAGTATTTCAAATGCTTCTACACAATCATCATCAAAAACAAATGGTATATCTTTTTGTAATAAATTAGTCAGAGGCCGAGAAATTTTTGAGAAGTCCTTAATGAACCTCCTATAAAATCTGGCATGACCAAGGAAACTTCTTATACCTTTGATGTCCTTGTGACATGGCATCTTCTCAATAGCATCAACTTTGGCTTTATCAACCTCAATACCTCTTTCAGAAACTTTGTGCCTGTAGCACCCTCGATGCGACTATATCTCCCACGTGTCGAGGCACGACTTAGAGGCATAATCGCATTGAAGGCATATGTCGCAAGTTAGGCAATCTT
>NC_053026.1:199931314-199997113 GCF_003073215.2 Triticum urartu | reverse complement strand
AACCCCACCTTGATCAATAAAGCTTTCATCTTATATTCGCAATATCCAGATTGCAATCTCAGTTTCTTGCTTGTTCTTCGTTTGCTCGCAGGAAACAGGCCCTCGTGGTCAGGTTGATCGTGCTCCGGCGTGGTCAATAACCCCTCGGAAGTTGGTTTAGCGATTGCTAAGGCGCGACGTCTCGCACGTTCGTAGTCGGATCGTCAAGGTCGACTCCCACAGAAAATGATAGCCACCATCTCATCGAAACATCGGGACACCTTTGCCTCTATCACTTGGGGCATGCCGCAGTTGTGCTCCCCTCCCCGCCTATGCCCATGGTATTTTTAATGCGTAATTATGTACGCGTGGCACGAGTTTCGCCGCTTGGCTGGGACTGGGGTGGGGGCCGCATTGCTACGCGAGCTCAGATCGCACCAGGCGGTCTAGTTGCCGATTGCTCCGAGCGCGCTTGAAGGTGTCCGGGTCTTGAAATGCCGAACTGGTGGATTGCCTTGAGAGGTTGCTTTGCCCTTCTACTGCGAGGGCCGCAGTGTGCTCCTCCGTTCGGAGAGAGCGCTCTGTGTTTCCATTGACTGTGATAACCCCACGAGGTCCTGGCATCTTGAGCTTGAGGTATGCATAATGCGGTACCGCATTGAATCTCGAAAATGCGGTTCGCCCGAGCAGTGCATGATTACCACTGCGGAACGGGACTATATCAAAGATTAACTCTTCGCTTCGGAAGTAATCTGGGGATCCGAAGACCAGTTCCAGTGTAATTGAGCCTATGCAATGGGCCTCTACGCCTGGAATAACGCCTTTAAAGGTCATTTTTGTGGGTTTGATCCTTGAGGGGTCGATACCCATTTTGTGCACTGTGTCCTGATAAAGCAGGTTCAGGCTGCTGCCGCCATCCATAAGGACTCTAGTGAGGTGAAATCCGTCAATGATTGGGTCTAGAACCAGTGCAGCGAATCCGCCATGACGGATACTAGTGGGGTGGTCCCTGCGATCGAAAGTGATTGGATAGGAGGACCATGGGTTGAACTTTGGGGCAACTGGCTCCAACGCGTATACGTTCTTGGGCGCACGCTTCCACTCCCTCTTGGGGATGTGGGTCGCGTATATCATGTTCACCGTCCACACTTGTGGGGGAAACCTCTTCTGTCCTTCGGTGTGTGGCTGCCGGGGCTCCTCCTCGTCATCGCTATGTGACCCCTTATCCTTGTTTTCGGCAATTAACTTGCCGTCTTGCTTGAACACCCAACAATCCCTGTTGGTGTGATTGGCTGGCTTGTCTGGGGTGCCGTGTATTTGACACGAGCGATCGAGTATGCGGTCCAAACTAGACGGGCCTAGCGTACTTTGTTTAAATGGCTTTTTCCGCTGACCGGGTTTAGAGCCTTTGAATCCGGCATTGACTAATGTATCCTCAGTATTATCACTGTTAATGCGGCGCTTATGTTTGTTGCGAGGGGACCTGCTATTGCCGTCCTTGGTATCCGAGGTACCATGGTTTTTCAACATATTGTTACTACGAGCCAGCCAGCTGTCTTCTCCCGTGCAAAAGCGGGTCATGAGTGTCGTGAGGGCTGCCATAGATTTTGGCTTTTCCTGACGAAGGTGCCGGGCTAGCCACTCGTCGCGGATGTTGTGTTTGAAAGCCGCTAGGGCCTCTGCATCCGTACAGTCGATGATTTGATTGTTCTTTGTTAGGAACCGAGTCCAGAATTGCCTGGCCGATTCTTCTGGCTGCTAGATTATGTGGCTCAAGTCATCAGCATCTGGTGGTCGCACATAAGTGTCCTGAAAGTTGTCGAGGAATGCGGCCTCCAGATCTTCCCAATAGCTAATGGACTCTGTTGGCAGGCTGTTAAGCCAATGCCGCGCTGGTCCTTTGAGCTTTAGTGGGAGGTATTTGATGGCGTGTAAGTCATCACTTCGGGCCATGTGTATTTGGAGGAGGAAATCCTCGATCCATACCGCAGGATCTGTTGTGCCGTCGTATGATTCAATATTTATAGGTTTGAAACCTTCTGGGATCCATTACTTCGTCTGTGAAGCATAAGGGGTGTGCGACGCCTCTGTATTGGGCTATATCGCGACGCAACTCGAATGGGTCTTGCCCGCTATGTTCGGCCCGGTCGGATTTACTTTTACTGTATCCGGCGTGACGTTTATCGTCTCACATAGTGGCGCGTCCTCGTGATCCGTAGATCGATCTTGCATGTTTTTCTTTGTCCTCCAATACGTCTCGCAGGTCTGGCGTGTTTCCCCATGCTTTTTTATTTGAATGGCGTCGGGGTGCAGGTTGAGCTTTTGGCTGTAATGCCTCTCTATCATGGCCACGAGGTGGCCAATCAGCCGCATCATACGCTTCTTCCTCCAATCGAGGTAGCAGCCTGCATTTTGGGTAACTCTTGGAGGGGTGCTCGAGTTTATATTCCTCGGCCGCGAGGACTTTAGTCCATCTATCAGCGAGCAGATCTTGATCAGCTTGAAGCTGCTTCTGCTTTTTCCTATGGCTATTTGCCGTGGCCATAAGCCGGCGCTTGAAGCGCTCTTGTTCGACGATATCCTCTGGCACGGTGAATTCGTCATCGCCGAGGCTTGCCTCGTCTTCGGAGGGGGCATATAATAATCATCCTCCGCCTCTCCGTTTGTCGCTCTCTCAGGAGGGCTAGCTCCCCCATCCTCCTGCTCTAAATAGTGCTGGAGGGGGTTGTTGTTGTCTTCGGTGCTATCCGGAGTGTTATTACCTCCTGTGTCGGTATCACCACTTTTGCTTTGTCGGGACTTAGAGCGGCGCCGCTGACGTTGGCACTTGGGTTGCTTCTTGGAGGGGTCGTCCTCTGCTATCTCGTCGCCATTGCCTTCTTTGGGTGTATCCACCATGTATATATCGTATGATGAGGTGGCTGTCTAGTGCCCTATGGGCAGTGGTTCCTCTTCGTCTCCCGCATCGTCGTCCATATCGTCGATGTCTTCGGAGTCTGCGAATTTCGATTAAGTCATCGACAGTGGCTACTAAGTGGGTGGTGGGTGGGCCGCGAATTTCTTCGTCGTCCGCATCGCAGTCCTGCCGGACATAGTTCGGCCAGGATCCTCCTCACAAGGAGAGAGAGACCTTAATGAGTTCAGTATGTCGCCAAAGAGCGAGTGCTGAAAAATATCCACGGAGGTAAACTCCTTGATTGGCGCCCAATCGGATTCGATAGGGACGGGTGCAGGCGGTTCGGAGTCCGTGGCCGGAGAAGGATCCGACAGTTTAACAACACGGCTCTCGGGCAAGTTAAGGTCGATGTTCGGCTCGATCGCCGCTGAGGGTAATGCCTCCGTGGCGGGGTCCATCCCCCCGTCCATGGTCGCCGCAATTGGCTCCGAATTGAGGGTCGGAGCGGCTACCAGTGCGATCTTCAGAACGTTGTCTGATGGTAGAGCTAAATCGTACTCATCGTGACCGCGTGGCGCACAAGGCAGCGGCTCCAATCCGTCGAAGATCAAGTCTCCACGGATATCGGCCGTGTAGTTTAAGCTTCCAAACCTGACCTGATGGCCAGGGGCGTAACTTTCAATCTACTCCAGATGGCCAAGCGAATTGGCCCGCAGTGCAAAGCCGCCGAACACGAAGATCTGTCCGGGGAGAAAAGTCTCCACCCTGGACTGCTTCGCCATCGATGATAGTAGGAGCCATCAAGCCTAATGGCGACGACACAGAGGAACTCTCAATGATAGCACCAATGTTGGTGTCAAAACTGGAGGATCTCGGGTAGGGGGTCCCGAACTGTGTGTCTAAGGCAGATGGTAACAGGAGGCAGGGGACACAATGTTTTACCCAGGTTCGGGTCCTCTTGATGGAGGTAAAACCCTACGTCCTGCTTGATTGATATTGATGATATGGGTAGTACAAGAGTAGATCTACCACGAGATCGGATAGGCTAAACCCTAGAAGCTAGCCTATTGTATGATTGTATGTTGTCCTACAGACTAAAACCCTCTGGTTTATATAGACACCGGAAAGGTTAGGGTTACACAAGGTCGGTTACAAAGGAGGAGATACACATATCCGTATTGCCTAGCTTGCCTTCCACGCCAAGTAAAGTCCCATCCGGACACGAGACGAAGTCTTCAATCTTGTATCTTCATAGTCCAACAGTCGGGCCAAAGGATATAGTCCGGCTGTCCGGAGACCCCCTAATCCAGGACTCCCTCAGCAACCAAGCTCAAGGAGGAGCTCGATGAAGATCTTGTCCTTTGTGTTGTTTCGTTCTAGTTGATCAGTAGTGGAGCCTAGTTGGGGTCGATCGGGGATCTGTGTAGCATTTGGGGTAGTCTTCTTTTATTTTGGTTCTGTAGTCGGACCTTGAGTGTATCTGGATGAATGTAATGTTTTATTCTTGTAATTGTGTGAAGTGGCGATTGTAATCCAACTATGTAACTTTTTCCCTTATTCATTACATGGGTTGTTGTGAAGATTACCTCACTTGCGACGTTGCTTTCAATGTGGTTATGCCTCTAAGTCGTGCTTCGACATGTGGGAGATATAGCCGCATCGAGGGCGTTACAAGTTGGTATAAGAGCCAGGTCCCCGACCTTATGAGCCCCCTGCTTGATCGAATCGTTGGCGTTGTTGAGTCTAGAAAAATGTTTTGAGTCATTTAGGTTTATATATATATATCGGAGAGTAGGATTCTTTTTACTCCTTAGTCCCTTCGTCGCTCTGGTAAGGCATTCTGACGTAGAGTTTTGACTCTTCTCTTCTCAAATTTCACTAAAAAAATTTAGGATCACGCGGGTATCTTGGAATGTTCCAACGGTTTTGTGATGAGAACATTGTTCTTGGTGCCTCCTGACATTTACGGGTTGTCGCAGTGTCCCGGGGAGTTGAGCTCCGAGGTGTTGTCATCACAATTGTATCGTTGAGATTTTGGAATACCTGAGTTTCGCCGACATCGAAAATCTCTTTTATGCAGTTGTTGGTGAGATAACCTCGACGCCACCTAGTACTGGGGCGGGAGTTCGGGAGTATTGCCATAACTCGTATAACAGATGCTTTTTGAAGGTTGAGGTAAACGATTTCCGAAGGTTTCTTGGTTATGTGTTGAAGGATGGATACATCTGGATGTAGGATTTGTGTAGTTTTGGGTGACATATTATGCTTCCCCTGTATCCCCAACACCTGATTGCATAACCGCAAAATTTCAGGAGTTTATAAGTGGGAATTCAAGTAGCTCCTAGGATATCTTTCCGACAGATGTATGATATGAAATAGGGGTTCGACGTCTAGTGGTCCGCTTATCCACGGTTGGTTTTACAGTGGTCTCATTGCGTCTTAAAGAGTCCTTGGCTATGCTGACTCGGGGACACTTCGTATCTCATGTGCACTGCCTTGTACATGATGGTGCTGTACGATCGAGCCCGTGTAGGCCCCACCACGAAAACTTTGGATGAAATCTCTATCATATGTTTGTTCTGGCTTATTTTGCAAGCCAATCCTTTGTTTTGTTTTGAGTTGTGGTATTCGAGTTGCTTCAATGTCAAGTGTCGATTCCATACCTTTCCTAAGCGGTGTTCTCATATTTCGATGTGGATACTAATCCTTCTTGATTGTCGAGATTGTCATGTCAATCCTTTCAACTAGCGTGTTTCTCTTCAAGCGGGTCCGTTCATTTCAACACCTGCAAGTTCAATTCTAAGTTCTCTCAATGGTGCTCGTTTCATCCGGCCCCAAGTTGTCTTTGTTTTCCCGCCCACCCACCCCTTTTTCTTCAAGGACTCAGATTTCTTAATCGAGTATCCATCTTATTGATGTGAAGTCTGTCCATTCTTTTCTTTCAATGTTCTGATCCGGTGATTCTCATGAAGATACTAACGGAGTTTCTACTTCATCATTCCTCATTTTTTTTCTCCGGTGGATTCAATTCAAGCTTTGTCGATCATATCTTTTCCTCGTTTCAATTCTTTTCTTATGTCGGTGCACCTCATAATAATTCACTTCTCGCTATTCATTTGTTCCGGAGTGCTCAACATATCTCAAAAGGCTCATCTTGTCATTCAAGATCCGTTCAACCTATTTCGAGGTTGTTATCTCATTCAAGCCATTTAATTCAACCGGTACTATCTCCTTTTCAAGTAATCGTTCAACGGTGCTTTCTTTTGAGTGGGCCCTAACCCACAGGTCTTTTCCTAGGATCTTACCTGGCTCTTCTAAATTTTACCAGAGTTGTTCTCAAACCTTTCGAAATTTGACGTAAGAATGAATTATCACCAGTCAAATGCCTTCTCCTAGATCTTTCACAATTCTTTTCATCGTTGGCTCAACCTCTTCGCTTTTGATTCTTCCGGAGTGTCTAAACAATTCTTGGTGATATTTCCCGTCGTCATTCTCGGATTTTGAAGACCGAAGAAGAGTTTTCCTCGAAATCTTATCCGTCCTCTCAGAGATTCATGGTTCTATCTTGATGTCGTCCTCTCATAATTGCTTTTGATTGTGACAATTCTTTTCACCCATCCAGAGAAATTCAAGAGTCTTTTCAGTTTGATTCTCCGGAGGCCATCATCTCAAAAGTATTCATCTCAGCTTTCAGCTCTCGTTATCCAAATCTTATCGGTTCATCATTCAAGTGTTCTCTAATCAGTTTGTGATTTTTTCGTTCTCTCGCATCTTGATTCACTCAAGTATCTTCGTTCATTTTAAATTCTTACGGTGGTTCTTTCAAGATTTCTCTTCCTTCGTTATCATATCAATTGACTCGTTCTTTCCAATCCTACCGGTGATTCGTTGAAGACCTTCTCAAGTTTATGTTATATCTCTCTTAATCTTTTCTACGAGAACAAGTAATATGTCAAATCCGTTGATTGTCATCAATTTAATTGGTGAAGGATAAGCATAATGTAATTCTTATTCTTGTTTCATCGAGTGAACTCAATTCCCTATTCCGGAGGCTCATCAAATTCTTGATTTCATTTGTTCATCTTTCTTTCCCGGAGTCCCAGGCTCGCGCAATTACATCATCACAGAGATCCATCTAAATCATTACAAGGTTTCACCTTGTGTTTCCAATTTCTCTTTCTTTTCATTATCCTTTTGTTTACCGAAGTTCTTGATGTAGGTTTTACATGTTGGTTCATAAAGGATTTAATTCCTTCTCGAAGTTTTTCATTGAAATTCTTTTTAGAGGAGCTCAAGCATTCTTCATGTCGCAAACCGAAGTGGAATTATTTCTTCCGTATCATTGGAGGTGGTATTATGTCATTCTTGATAATTTGAGTTCATGTTTCATGATTCACATGTTGTCAAGAATGAGATATTTTAAATCCATCAATCGCGTCATTGGAGTTATCTTGGGCTATATTTCACCTAAAGCTTTTCCTAAGGATTGTTGCTATTTATGGTGTTTATAAACGACCCTAGTTCTTCATTTATCCTACCGGTGAAATAGTTTCTCGTCACCTTGTCATATCAATTCAATCTTCTTTTCGTTAGTGGCAGGATTTCACCAGCGTTCTGAGATGTTTTCATAATCCCACAAGCAGCCTTTTGTTTTCATTGCTAATTTTCCAACAACTCCGTTCAACCCTTCTCCTAAAGATGTTGCTTTCCTCTCCGTTCTTTTGAATCCATTCTTACATTCGTTCCGGAGGCATTGCGATGTTGTTCTTTTCACCCATCATTTCGTTTTTGTCAAAGATCATGTTCTTTTTATGCCTATCCATTTAACCGGAGTGTTGTGCCCTTTTCCTCAAGTTTCGTATCACTTCTCAACCAGAGTGCTTTCAACTTTATTCATCTTCGTTGTTTTCTTTCTTTCAAGTTGTTCAACCTCTCAAGGTTCTTTCGTTTCACTCGTTTGTCAAAGAAGCAACTTAGTTTTACCTCTTCTCTTCCTCTTCCTTTTCCCTCCGGTGCCATTCTAGATCTCGGGACGAGATCCTCTCGTAGTGGTGGAGTGTTGTAACGCCCCAAGACCAGAACTTTAGATGCCTTCCTTGTTTCTGAGTGTTGTCGGGTGATTCGTTTGGATTTGTTGCATCATGTGCATTGCATCATGTCATAATGTCATCATGCCATAAGTCTTTTGCATCTCAACAAAACAATTTGTGTGGATCTTCGATCCATTTAAATCGAGGGAAGAGTGACTTCTCTTTATAACATATCCTCCCGATTGTAGGGAGTTATATTAAATATTTCTTTAATTTGAAATTCACCGTGGCACACTTGCAGTTTAAACTCTCAAGTCTTTTCTGCTTCGAGTTGCTCTCTAACCTTGCCATTTATTATTTCGTCATTTTCCGAAGCTCCACCAAATATCCGAATATTTTTGGACTCTTCATTACCTTGAACCTATCCAAACCATCTGAATTAAATTCAAATGGATTTGAATTTAGATCTCTCAATCATGGCCTTTTCTATTTTCCTGGAACAAGCACATTTTTGTGAGTCTGGGAAAATTATCTGCGTGTCCAACTTCTTCCCCTAACCCCCTCTTTCTTTTCTTTCTTAATCTCTGTTTTTTTTTCTTTTCTTTTAGTAGTGAGGAGAGGTCCAGCAGGCCGGCCTCTAGGGCCCATCCCTAGGCCCAACCAGCCGCCGGCCTCCCTAGACCAAACTCCAGCACTGGCCCAAGGCCCAGCCGCACCCACCTAATCCTAACCAAGCCCGACTCCCCCATCTCCCTCTGATAGAGGCAAAGGTGTCCCGATGTTTCGATGAGATGGTGGCTATCGTTTCTGGGGGAGTCGACCTTGACGATCCGACTACGAACGTGCGAGACGTCGCGCCTTAGCAATCGCTAAACCAACTTCCGAGGGGTTATTAACCATGCCGGAGCACGATCAACCTGACCACGAGGGTCTGTTTCCTGCAAGCAAACAAAGAACAAGCAAGAAACTGGGATTGCAATCTGGATATTGCGAATATAAGATGAAAGCTTTATTGATCAAGGTGGGGTTCTGTGACGTCTTGGTCTGGTCGTTGGACACAAACGAAGTACGAGAAGTTGCAGCTATGGCGAACTTTTAATCTAAACAAAACCCAAAGTCTAAACGACGCCCTAAGGGCTGTATATATGGAGGAAGAGGGGGGAATTTCGTGGCCCTTGAGGGTGGGGTCCAAAACCAACCCTAACTCTTGTTTCCCCACACATACGGACTCTAAAAATAGCCTATACTTAAGTATTTCGAAATTACATGGGCCTGGCCCATTAATAAGGTGACGCAGCACCTAGAATAGCCTATGGACGAATATTATGAAGTGGCATCTTGTATATTTCGTCCAAGGCTTCATGCACTCCTTATGGCGGCTTCAAAGTCCTGAAATCATCACTTGTAACTCCGTTCTTGATCCCCTTGCGCATGCCATCAACTCCATGCGTGTTCTTGCTCCAATGGTCATCCTTCTCTAAGCTAGGCCCTTCATTTGTAAGCAAAACAAATGTATCCAATTTAGGCAGCATCATAATCTCATGAACATTAGAATCATTACCAAGAAACGTAAGTACCTGGTAATTTAATTGGCGTGCGCGAACTCTAGTAATTGGTCCAGTATATGTAACAGTAGGGGTTGTGGGTGTAACAATGGTATTGATGTCCTCATCATCCTCCCCTTCTTGAAATGAAGTCGTCCTCGACGGAAGCTCATCTTCCTCACCAAAATAAGTCTTCAAATCTGCAATGTTAAAAGTGGGACTAACCCCAAAATCTGCAGGTAGCTCAAGTTTATATGCATTATCATTTATTTTCTCTAACACCTTAAAAGGACCATCAGCACGTGGCATTAGCTTTGATTTGCGCAAATTAGGAAATCTATGTTTACGCAAATATAACCAAACAAGATCTCTAGGTGCAAACACAACATGTTTTCTACCCTTATCTCCAGCAAGTTTATATTTAGCATTCATACGCTCAATGTTTTCCTTAGTTAATTCATGCATTTTTAAAATCAATTCAGAACGTTCTTTAGCATCAAAATTAACCTTCTCCGAAGATGGAAGAGGCAACACATCAATAGGTGCATGAGGTAGGAAACCATACACAATTTCAAAAGGGCAAATCTTAGTAGTAGAATGCAATGAACGATTATAAGCAAATTCAATATGAGGCAAGCATTCTTCTCACATTTTCTTATTATTCTTCAAAACAGCCCTAAGCATAGTAGACAATGTTCTATTGACTACTTCAGTTTGTCCATCAGTTTGGGGGTGACAAGTAGTACTAAAAAGCAGCTTAGTCCCCAACTTAGCCCATAAACATCTCCAAAAGTGGCTAAGAAATTTAGTATGACGATCTGAAACAATAGTACTTGGCACACCATGCAAGCGAATAATTTCACGAAAGAATAAATCAGCAACCTTAACAGCATCATCGCTTTTATGACATGGTATAAAGTGTGCCATTTTCGAGAATCTATCCACGACAACAAATATGCTATCCCTCCCCTTCTTTGTTCAAGGTAAACCTAAAACAAAGTCCATAGATATATCCTCCCAAGGAACACTAGGTACATGCAAAGGCATATATAAACCATGAGGATTAAGTCGTGACTTAGCTTTTTGACATGTAGTGCAGCGAGCAACAAAACGCTCAACATCCCGTCTCATCTTTGGCCAAAAGAAATGGGTAGCAAGTATATCCTCCGTCTTCTTCATGCCAAAGTGTCCCATTAGTCCTCCTCCATGCGCCTCCTGCAACAACAAAAGATGAACGGAGCTAGATGGAATGCATAGCTTGTTAGAACGAAACACAAATCCATCATTAACGACGAACTTGTTCCATGTTCTACCTTCTTTACAATTCTACAATATATCTTTAAATTCAGCATCATGCACATATTGATCTTTGATGGTCTCCAAACCAAATATTTTAATGTCAAGTTGTGAAAGCATAGTATAACGACGAGACAATGCATCAGCAATAACATTTTCTTTACCCTTCTTGTGTTTAAGGACATAAAGGAAAGTCTCAATGAATTCAACCCATTTAGCATGTCTATGGTTCAGTTTTGCTTGACTTTTAATGTGTTTCAAAGATTCATGATCAGAATGTATAACAAATTCTTTGGGCCACAAATAATGTTGCCTTGTTTCTAAAGTCCGAACAAGAGCATATAATTCTTTATCATAAGTAGAATAGTCCAGACTAGGCCCACTCAATTTTTCAGAAAAGTATGCAACAGGTTTGCCATCTTGTAATAACACACCTCCTAATCCAATTCCATTAGCATCACATTCAAGATCAGAAGTCTTATTAAAATCAGGATGTTGGAGTAAAGGAGCATGTGTCAACTTATCTTTCAATACCGTGAAGGCTTCTTCCTGTGCGGTACCCCAAACAAAAGGCACATCCTTCTTTGTAAGCTCGTTGAGAGGTGCAGCAATGGTGCTGAAATCTCTCACAAAACGCCTATAGAAACTAGCGAGGCCAAGGAAACTCCTCACTTGTGTGACCGTTTTGGGCTGCGGCCAACTCTCAATAGCTTCAATCTTGGCTTTATGAACTTCAATTCCCTGTGGAGTAATAACATAGCCAAGAAAAGATACTCGGTCGGTGCAAAAGGTGCACTTCCCAAGGTTACCAAACAAACGTGCATCACGTAGAGCGATAAAAACAGCACATAAATGTTCCAAATGTGCTTCCAAAGATTTGCTATAAATCAGTATATCATCAAAATAGACTACCACAAATCGTCCAATGAAAGCACGTAAAACTTCGTTCATTAATATCATAAAAGTACTAGGCGCATTAGTTAACCCAAAAGGCATGACTAACCACTCATATAAACCAAACTTAGTTTTAAATGCTGTTTTCCATTCATCTCCCAATTTCATACGAATTTGATGGTATCCACTACGCAAATCAACTTTGGAGAATATTGTAGAGCCACTCAATTCATCAAGCATATCATCAAGCCTAGGAATAGGATGACGATAATGAATAATAATATTATTAATGCCTCTACAATAAACACACATACACGCGTACCATCCTTTTTAGGCACTAGTATAATAGGAACAACACAAGGACTAAAAGATTCGCGTATATAACCTTTGTCGAGCAGCTCCTGTACTTGACGCATAATCTCCTTCGTCTCCTCTGGATTGGTACTGTATGGTGCACGGTTGGGTAGCGAAGCACCGGGAATTAAGTCAATTTGATGCTCAGTCCCTCGAATAGGTGGTAATCCCGGTGGCACGTCTTGTGGAAAGACGTCAGCGAACTCCTGCAAAATGTTAGTGACATGTAACACCCTGGATGTAACTTTCCCAATTTGTACTCCAACTCTTGCCGTTTCCGGCGTTAAGTTATTTTATTTTCTCGGGTTCGGGTCTTTGTCTCCGTGTGTTGTTATCGTTGTCATGCATCTCCTATCATGTCGTCATGTGCATTGCATTTGCATACGTGTTTGTCTTATGCATTCGAGCTTTTTCCCCGTTGTCCGTTTTGCATTCCGGCACTTCGTTCTCCTCCGGTGGTCATTTCTAGTTTTCTTTCGTGTGTGGGGATTAAACATTTCTGGATTGGACCGAGACTTGCCAAGCGGCCTTGGTTTACTACAGGTAGACCGCCTGTCAAGTTTCGTACCATTTGGACTTCGTTTGATACTCCAACGGTTAACCGAGGGACCAAAAAGGCCTCATCTGTGTTGCATCCCAACACCCCTCCAATTTGGCCCAAAACCCACCTAAATCTGCTCCATCATCTAGAGCGTTCGATCACGATCGCGTGGCCGAAAACCGCACCTCATTTGGACTCTCTTAGCTCCCTCTATGCCTATATATAGGTCTCTCCCCGAAATTCCGGATCCCCCTCGTCAAAAACCCTAGATCCACCCTCATCGCGCGCCGCCGGACACATTTGCCACCGAAGGACATGTCCGGAGGTCTCCCGCCGCCGCCACGTGGCACTGCCTGAGTGGCTGCCACCTTCCACCGCCGCCGGAGCCCGCCGCGGCCCGTGGCCGGCCCGCCCGCGCCCGCGCACGGGCTAGAGGAGCTCGCCCGCGCCGCCTTGTCTCCTTGCTCGTGCGCCGCCGTGGGACGCCGTCGCCGCCGCCGCCACCAACCCTCGCTGCCTAGCCGGTTGCCGCCCCGCCGCCCGGTCACCGCCGTCTCCCGTGCCCGGCCGCGCGCCTCGCCGCCGACGAGCTCGGCGCCGTCGCTCGGTTGCCGCGCCTCCTCCGACCACCGCCTCGCCTCCTCGCGTCAGCCTCTCCCACCAAGTCCGGCAAGAACTCCGATGAGGACGGCGTCAAACCTCGGATTGCGTGCCCCGATCCAGATCTGAAATATTAGGGTTGACCCCGTTTTTTTCTCCTAAGTCCCTAGCTCATGTGCTCATGTTCATAGCCTCGTAACTTTGCATCCGTAGCTCCGATTCACGCATATAGCATATCAAAATGTTCATCTCAAAGAGTACATCATTACATTCCATTGCATAATTTCCATTGGAGTTCATCTTGATGCCCGAAATGCTGTTAGAAGAGGGCTACTTGAGATAATTGTCAGATCTGCTGCTCCATTTAGCATTTTGTCATTTTTGCAATCATTAATGTGTGCATGATATGTCCATGAGTTCTACATATGTTTTGTTAAGGGTTTTGTCATCTTTCCAGAGGTGCAACCCATGTATTTTTGTGATGTGTGTGGTGACTAGCACAAGCTTGCAAAGTGGTGCACTTGGTAATTCTGTTTTCAGGGACTTAGCATTTCCACTAAGTCCTTGAGCTGTTTTATCTCATATGCTCATATGTTCATGTTGTTTCTTAGTGATCCGTGCCTCTTTTGAGGATGATCAGTAAGGTTGTTTTGTTAATCTTGTAGTTCTCTATCCATCCATGTCTTCGTTTGCAATTATGGAGCACCCTAGCTTGAGTCAATCGAGCTCTACTTTTGCTACTTTGTGAATCTGGGTAGATTGTCAACTTGTTTGCAATTTTGCCGATGATTGTCAATTTGTAGCCAGGAGACGAGTTCGCGAACGAGGAGCCCATTGAGTTTACTTTCGAGGATCCAGTCTACTCTGACAACTGTGCAGGCAAGATGATCATACCCTCGAAATCACTACTATCTTTGCTATGCTAGTTTGCTCGCTCTTTTGCTATGCCAATGCTACGATGCCTACCACTTGTTTTCAAGCCTCCCAAATTTCCATGTCAAACCTCTAACCCACCTGGTCCTAGCAAACCGTTGATTGGCTATGTTACCGCTTTTCTCAACCCCTCTTATAGCGTTGCTAGCTGCAGGTGAAGATTGGAGGTCGTTCCTTGTTGGAACATTTATTTACTTGTTGGGATATCATTATATTGCCTTGTTATCTTAATGCATCTATATACTTGGTAAAGGGTGGAAGGCTCAGCCTCTCGCCTAGTGTTTTGTTCCACTCTTGGCGCCCTAGTTTCCATCATATCGGTGTTATGTTCCCGGATTTTGCGTTCCTTACGCGGTTGGGTTATAATGGGAACACCTTGATAGTTCGCCTTGTTTAAAGCTTTTCCAACAATGCCCAACCTTGGTTTTACCATTTGCCACCTAGCCTCTTTTTCCCTTGGGTTTCCGGAGCCCGAGGGTCATCTTATTTTAAACCCCCCCGGGCCAGTGCTCCTCTGAGTGTTGGTCCAACCTAGAGCCCCTTGCAGCGCCACCTCGGGGAAACTTGAGGGCTAGTTTTAGTTGTAAGGATTGCTTATCCGATTGTGCCCTGAGAAAGAGATATGTGCAGCTCCTATCGGGATTTGTCGGCACATTCGGGCGGTGTTGCTGATCTTGTTTTAACCTGTCAAAGTGTCTCGAATAACCGAGATACCGAGTCTGATCGGAACGTCTTGGGAGGAGGTCTATTCCTTCGTTGACCGTGAGAGCTTGTCATGGGCTAAGTTGGGACTCCCCTGCAGGGACTTGAACTTTCGAAAGCCGTGCCCGCGGTTATGGGCAGATGGGAATTTGTTAATGTCCGGTCGTAGATAACTTGAACCTTAACTTAATTAAAATGAATCAACTGAGTGTGTTACCGTGATGGCCTCTTCTCGGCGGAGTCCGGGAAGTGGACACGGTGTTGGAGTATTGCTTGTGCAGGTTGTCCTCTAGTTTCTCGCTCGCGCTTTGCCTCCTCTTCTCGCTCTCTTTTGCGAACAGGATAGCCACCATATTTGCTAGTCGCTTGCTGTAGCTCCACATATTTACCTTGCCTTACCTATAAGCTTAAATAGACTTGATCACAAGGGGGCGAGATTGTTGAGTCCCTGTGGCTCACAGATTACTATTACACCAGATGCAGGGCCTGATGATTTCGCTCCAGGTGATGCGCTCGAGCTCAAGTGGGAGTTCGACGAAGACTCTCAACGTTACTATGTTTCCTTTCCTGATGATCAGTAGTGGTGCCCAGTTGGGGGTGATCGGGACCGTGTCGCATGTTGGGTTCTCTTTTACTTCGGCGCCGTAGTCGGGCCATGTGTGTTTGGATGATGTAATGTTATTTATGTACTTGATTGACGTGGCGAGTGTAAGCCAACTATGTTATCTCCCCTTTATTATTATATTACATGGGATGTTGTGAAGATTGCCTTACTTGCGACATATGCCTTCAATGCGATTATGCCTCTAAGTCGTGCCTCGACACGTGGGAGATATAGTCGCATCGAGGGTGTTACAAGTTGGTAATCAGAGCCTTCCTCGACCTTAGGAGCCCCATTGCTTGATCGTTTTTAGCAGCCGAGTTGTGTCTAGAAAAATGTTTTGAGTCATTTAGGAATTATATATCGGAGAGTTTAGGAATTCTTTTTACTTCCCAGTCTCCTCATCGCTCTGGTAAGGCATCCTGACGTAGAGTTTTGACTCTTCTCTTCTCAAATTTCACTAAATTTTTTTTAGGTTCACGCGGGTATCTTGGAATCGTTCCGATGGTTTTATGATGAGAACATTGTCTTGGTGCCTCCTGTCAGGGGTTTAGTGGAAGTGTCCCGGGGAGTTGAGCTCTAAGGTGTTGTCGTCATAATTTTATCGTTGCAGTTCTGGAATACCTGAGTTTAGTACGCCGACATCGAAAATCTCTTTTATGCAGTTCGTTGGTGAGATAACCTCGACGCCACCCAGTACTGGGGCGGGAGTTCGGGAGTATCGCCATAACTTGTATAAAGGATGCTTTGCGAAGGTTGAGGTAGATGGTTTCCGAAGTTTTTCATGGTTATGTGTTGAAGGATGGATACAGCTGGATGTAGGATTTGCTAGACTTGGGTGAGATACTATGCTTCCCCTGTATCCCCAACACCTGATTGCATAACCGGAAAGGTTCGGGAGTTTCATAGGTGGGAATTCTAGTAGCTCTAGTTCTTCTTCCACGGATATTGGTTTGCGATTGGGATTTCTTACCGATTATTCGTTCTTGAGCCGTACCTTCTTGATTTATTTCTCTACCTTAATTTTACGTGGCTTCTCAATTTAGGGATATGTGACCATTTCAAGAGGAATGCATTCGTTCATTTTGTTCGGATGTGAAGACTATATGTTGCTATTTTCATTCCGTTGGATTCAGCTTCAATACTTGTCTATCAATGTGCTAATGGATGTCAACCTCTTCAGGATGGCTCCTCCAACGCGCACGACTCCGAATCCTGATCCGCCACCACCTCCACCTCCTCCGGAGGCATGGCAAGCTGTGATGGCCGCAACCAATGCAAACACACAGTTGATCATGCAAATTCTTCAAGAGCGCAATCAAGGCAACCAAGGGAACCAAGGCAATAATTAGAATCACTTTGCTACACTCAACCAGTTTCTTGCTAATGGGCCAAAGACTTTCAGCAATTGTGTTGAGGCAACCGATGCTGACGATTGGCTTGTGGATCTGCGCAAGCATTTTGAGTGCATTAACGTCAGGCCTGAGGACTTTGTCAAGTTCGCTTCTTTCCAACTCAAAGATCAAGCTGCAGAATGGTTCCAGCAGTACAAGGATTCCAGAGGTGGACATGTTATCACCTGGGATGAATTCCGTCGAGATTTCCGAGCTCATCATATCCCTCATAGCGTGGTTGAAAGCAAGCGTGAGTAATTCCGCAACCTGAAGCAAGGCTCTTTGTCTGTCTATGACTACAACAAGTTGTTCCAGAAGCTCACCCGCTTTGCTAAGCAGGACGTACCTGATGAGAAGAGCATGATATACCAGTTCAGGGGTGGTCTCAGAGAAGAAATTCAGCTAGCTCTTGTTCTCTTTGAGCCCTTGAGGTACGATGAGTTCTACAACATGGCATTGAAGCAAGAGGCTGCTCAATTGAGGTGTGATGCTTCCAAGAAGCGAGTCAGAGATGTTACTACTTTTTCCTCTACTCAAGTGGCCAAGCAGTAGAAGTATTGGCTTCCTCCGCCTCCGTTCCGTCAGCCGTATCAGCAGAAGAGCAAAGGTGGCAGTGGTTCTTCCCACCCACCCAACCCTGGCTTTCAGAACAAGACTTCGTCTCAAGCTCCAAGATCGAGTGCTCCGTATCACCGTCCGCTTTCAGAGGTCACGTGCAACAAGTGCCAACAGAAGGGTCACTACGCCAACAAGTGTTTCAACCAGAGGCGTCTTCCTCCTCCTCCTCCTGTCAGATCGACAAGTAAAGCTGTGGTCAAGCATAACCCCAAGTATGCCAAGGTCAATATGGTGAATGCAGCTCAGGCAGAGGATTCATCAAATGTCATCATGGGTAACCTTCCTGTTAATGATATTCCTGCAAGAGTTCTTTTTGACACTGGTGCATCGCATTGTTTCATCTTGAGACCTTTTGCATCTAAGCATGATTTTGTTACTCAAGTATTGTCGAAACCGTTGGCTATTGTCTCTCCGGCCCGTCAAAAGACATCTCGAGTATGCGTTCTGGATGTTACAATCACTTTGGGTGACTATAAGTTCTTGTCCTCTCCAAATGTTCTTGGTGACTCAGATATTGATCTTATTCTCGGAATGGATTGGCTTTCTAAGCACAAGGCTCAGCCTGATTGTGCAGCCAGGCAGATTCAATTGACTCATTCGTCTGAGGATGTAATTGTCTTTGCCGCTCGTGATGATACCATCCGTCTGTTTTCTCTCAATGAGAAGGGTGAACTCGATGCCATCTCGCAAATTCCAGTCGTTTGCGAATATCAAGACGTCTTTCCAGAAGAGCTTCCAGGAATGCCTCCGCACCGGCCAGTTGAATTCGTTATTGATCTTGAGCCTGGCACGGAACCTGTGTGCATACGTCCTTACAAGCTCGGACCTGAAGAGTTGAAGGAGCTGAAGAAGCAACTCGATATTCAAGAGAAAATGGGTCGCATCCGGCCTAGTTCTTCTCCGTGGGGTTGTGGTGTTCTTTTTTGTGAAGAAGAAGGATGGAACGGACCGACTTTGTGTTGATTACCGTCCATTGAACAAGAAGACCATCAAGAACAAATATCCACTTCCCAACATCAACGAGCTGTTCGAACAACTCAAAGGTGCCCAAGTATTCTCCAAGCTTGATCTCCATATGGGTTATCATCAGATTCGAATCCGTGAGCAAGATATTCCCAAGACGGCTTTCAGGACAAGCTATGGTTCATATGAATCCACAGTCATGTCTTTTGGCCTCGTCAACGCTCCTCCGACGTTCTCTCGCATGATGAACTTCATCTTCAATGCCTACACCAATGACTTCGTTTTGGTCTATCTCAACGACATTCTGGTTTTCTCGAAGAACAAGGAAGATCATGCCAAGCACTTGCATTTGGTACTCGATAAGCTAAGGGAACACCAGTTCTACGCCAAGTTCTCCAAGTGTGAATTTTGGCTCGATGAGGTTCTTTATGTTGGTCATATCATCTCTGCCAAGGGCATTGCCATGAATCCTGAGAAGGTTTCTGCAATTGTGAATTGGAAACCTCCTCAGAAAGTGAAGCAACTCCATAGCTTCCTCGGTCACGCAAGCTATTGCCGAAGATTCGTTGAAAACTTTTCTAAGATCGTGAAGCCTCTCTCTAATCTTCTCCAGAAGCACGTCAAGTACGTTTGGTCTCCCGAGTGTGACATTGCTTTCAACACTTTGAAAGAGAAATTGATCACTGCTCCAGTTCTGACTCTGCTTGGTGAATCCAAGCCGTACGAGGTCTTTTGTGATGCCTCTCTCCAAGGTCTTGGCGCAGTGTTGATGCAAGAGAAGAAAGTTGTTGCTTATACCTCTCGCCAGTTGAAGCCTAATGAGAAGAACTACCCCACTCACGATCTCGAGTTGACGGCAGTTGTGCATGATCTTTTGACTTGGAGACATCTTCTATTGGGAAGAAAAGTGGACATTTTCACTGATCACAAGAGTCTCAAGTACATCTTCACTAAGCCTAATCTCAACCTCAGGCAAACTCGATGGGTCGAAATGATTCAAGAGTATAATCCGAGTATCGAGTATACTCCAGGCAAGGCCAATGTGATTGCTGACGCATTGAGATGAAAGGCTTATTGCAACAGCCTGATTCTCAAACCTTATCAACCCGAGCTTTGTGAAGCTTTCCGCAAACTTAATCTGCAAGTTGTTCCTCAAGGTTTCCTCGCCAACCTTCAAGTCTCTCCTACCTTGGAAGACCAGATTCGCCAAGCCCAGCTTCTTGATGCTATGGTGAAAAAGGTGAACATTGGGATTGCCAAGAGTCAACCCAAGTACAAGTGCTACCGCCTTGATGACAAGGATACTCTCTTCTTCGAGGATCGTATTGTTGTACCCAAAGGTGACCTCCGTAAAGTGATCTTGAATGAGGCTCCCAATTCTCTCCTCTCCATCCACCCTGGGAGCACGAAGATGTATCAGGACCTTAAGCAAGTTTATTGGTGGACTCGAATGAAGCGCAAGATTGCTCAGTTCGTGAATGAAGGTGATGTATGCAAAAGAGTGAAGGCAGAACACCAAAGGCCAGCAGGTCTCCTCCAACCTCTTGCCATTCCAGAATGGAAGTTTAACCACATTGAAATGGACTCCGTGACTGGGTTTCCAAAGTCCAAGCGTGGCAATGATGCTATATTCGTTGTCATCGACAAACTCACCAAAGTGGTTCACTTTCTGCCTATCAAAGAGTCGATCACTGCAGCTCAATTGGCGGAACTCTACACCTCTCGTATTGTCTCTCTGCACGGTATTCCACAAGTGATCTCTTCAGACCGTGGCAGCATATTTACCTCAAAGTTTTGGGATTATTTTCAGAAGGCCATGGGCACCAACATCCGCTTCAGCACAGCTTTCCATCCTCAAACTAGCGGTCAAGTCGAGCATGTCAACCAGATTCTTGAAGATATGCTCAGGGCTTGTGTGATCTCCTTCGGCATGAAGTGGGAGGATTGTCTTCCTTATGCTGAATTTTCCTACAACAACAGTTTTCAAGCAAGTTCGGGCAAGGCCCCATTTGAAATTCTGTATGGCAGGAAGTGCCGCACCCCTCTCAACT
Organism: Triticum urartu; assembly: GCF_003073215.2. Taxonomy (NCBI): domain Eukaryota; kingdom Viridiplantae; phylum Streptophyta; class Magnoliopsida; order Poales; family Poaceae; genus Triticum; species Triticum urartu. Next base: position 199,976,717 of record NC_053026.1, on the reverse strand, counting down.
GGTCTGAAACCGGTGAACGTCAACTTTTGGGTAATGACTTAATCATAGAGGCAGAGGAAATGTGCAAAGTCATTCGTGATAACCTCAAAGCAGCCCAATCCCGCCAGAAGAGCTACTATGGTAGTAAGCACCGTGATTTGGCTTTCGAGATCGCAGATCATGTTTACCTCCGCGTCTCTCCTATGAAAGGTACTTGTTGCTTCGGTATCAAAGGGAAACTTGCCCCCAGATACGTGGGACCTTTCAAGATTGTCAGCAAGAGAGGCGACCTCGCCTATCAACTCGAGCTTCCTTCAAACTTTGCAAATGTTCTTGACGTGTTCCATGTCTCTCAGCTTCGAAAGTGCTTCAAGACTCCTAAACGCACCGTCAACTTGGAGGACATTGAGCTCCAAGAAGATCTCTCCTATCGTGAGCACCCAGTTGCTATTCTTGAAGAGACTGAACGCAAGACTCGCAACAAGTCAATCAAATTCTTCAAAGTCAAGTGGTCACACCATTCCGACCGTGAAGCTACCTGGGAACGCGAGGATCACCTCCGTTCTGAGTACCTGGCGTTCTTTCAGTCCTAGATCTCGGGACGAGATGCTTCCATAGTGGTGCAGAGTTGTAACACCCCGGATGTAACTTTCCCAATTTGTACTCCAACTCTTGCCGTTTCCGGCGTTAAGTTATTTTATTTTCTCGGGTTCGGGTCTTTGTCTCCATGTGTTGTTATCGTTGTCATGCATCTCATATCATGTCGTCATGTGCATTGCATTTGCATACGTGTTCGTCTCATGCATTCGAGCTTTTTCCCCGTTGTCCGTTTTGCATTCCGGCGCTTCGTTCTCCTCCGGTGGTCATTTCTATTTTTCTTTCGTGTGTGGGGATTAAACATTTCCGGATTGGACCGAGACTTGCCAAGCGGCCTTGGTTTACTACCGGTAGACCGCCTGTCAAGTTTCGTACCATTTGGACTTCGTTCGATACTCCAACGGTTAACCGACGGACCGAAAAGGCCTCATGTGTGTTGCAGCCCAACACCCCTCCAATTTGGCCCAAAACCCACCTAAACCTGCTCCATCATCTAGAGCGTTCGATCACGATCGCGTGGCCGAAAACCGCACCTCATTTGGACTCTCTTAGCTCCCTCTATGCCTATATATAGGTCTCTCCCCGAAATTCCGGACCCCCCTCGTCAAAAACCCTAGATCCACCCTCATCGCGCGCCGCCGGACACATTCGCCACTGACGGACATGTCCGGAGGTCTCCCGCCGCCGCCACGTGGCACTGCCTGAGTGGCTGCCTCCTTCCCCCGCCGCTGGAGCCCGCCGCGGCCCGTGGCCGGCCCGCCCGCGCCCGCGCACGGGCCAGTGGAGCTCGCCCGCGCCGCCTTGTCTCCTTGCTCGCGCACCGCCGTGGGACGCCGTCGTCGCCGGCGCCACCAACCCTCGCCGCCCGGCCGGTCGCCGCCCCGCCGCCAGGTCACCGCCGTCTCCCGCGCCCGGCCGCCCGCCCCGCCGCCGATGAGCTCGGCGCCGTCGCCCGGTCGCCGCGCCTCCTCCGACCACCGCCTCGCCTCCTCGCGCCGGCCTCTCCCTCCAAGTCTGGCAAGAACTCCGGCGAGGATGGCGTCAAACCTCGGATTGCGTGCCCCGATCCAGATCTGAAATATTAGGGTTGACCCCATTTTTTTTTCTCCTAAGTCCCTAGCTCGTGTGCTCATGTTCATAGCCTCGTAACTTTGCATCCGTCGCTCCGATTCATGCATATATCATATCAAAATGTTCACCTCAGAGAGTACATCATTTCATTCCATTGCATCATTTTCATTTGAGTTCATCTTGATGTCTGAAATGCTGTTAGAAGAGGGCTACTTGAGATAATTGTCAGATCTGCTACTCCATTTAGCTTTTTGTCATTTTTGCCATGATTAATGTGTGCATGATATGTCCATGAGTTCTACATATGTTTTGTTAAGGGTTTTTTCATCTTTCCAGAGGTGCAACCCATGTATTTTTGTGATGTGTGTGGTGACTAGCACAAGCTTGCAAAGTGGTGCACTTGGTAATTTTGTTTTCAGGGACTTAGCATTTCCACTAAGTCCTTGAGCTGTTTTATCTCATATGCTCATATGTTCATGTTGTTTCTTAGTGATCCATGCCTCTTTTGAGGATGATCAGTAAGGATGTTTTGTTAATCTTTTAGTGCGCTATCCATCCATGTCTTTGTTTGCAATTATGGAGCACCCTAGCTTGAGTTAATCAAGCTCTACTTTTGCTACTTTGTGAATCTGGGCAGATTGTCAACTTGTTTGCAATTTTGCCGATGATGTTGTAGTTGATCCGTGCATTCTATGCTATTGTTCTTGTCATGTCTAGCTTTCATTTTGTGTATTATTGATGGATGTATGCTTATATTTTCATGACTTGCTCTGTAGTGAGTGCACCGAGCTTGTAAACATGCCTACTTGAGTTATGTTTCAGCATGTGCCAGTTTTCACTAAGTCTGAGAACTGATTATGTTTTTGCCATGTTCACATGCTTGCAATTGTATTTTCTGATCCCTTTTGGCTCAAGGTCACTAAGGGACTTTTGTTAAGCTCTTTGAGTAGCTCCATGCCATGCTTTAATTTGCTCTGTTCAGGTCCTGTAGCATGTAGTTTTGTTGCTCCGAAGAGTGCTATCTGATCTGAAATTCCAGACAAGTGTTAATTTCACTAAGTCTGAAATCTGTTTGCCATATGCATTTTTGCCATGCTTGTTTGAATCTGTTAATAGATGAATTTGCCATAGCTCAGTGCTAGACTTTTGTTTAGCATCTTGAATGCATCCCTGCCATGTATTTTGTTATCATGGTTGGGTGCTGTAGCATGTTCATCTTGTTGCATTTCGATGGCTACTTACTGTAAATCGCAGACCGGTGTCATATTTGAATCGCTTGCCATTTCCAAACCGTAACTCCAATTCCGGTGTTCTTTATATCGTTTTCAAGCGATTTCATCTCATATTTCCAGTGGAACACTTGGATTTCCATGTTGAGGCCAGGTTCTTGCATTTCCTGTCATATCTTGCATATGCATCCCGCATCGCATCCCGCATAGCATACCATCATTGCATCATATCGTTTGAGTATTGCACGTGGTTGATTGTGTCCTTGTTGCTTGTTTGTCTTGTTTGGGTAGAGCCGGGAGACGAGTTTGCTAACGAGGAGCCCGTTGATTTTACTTTCGAGGATCCAGTCTAATCTGACAACTGTGCAGGCAAGATGATCATACCCTCGAAATCACTACTATCTTTGCTATGCTAGTTTGCTCGCTCTTTTGCTATGCCAATGCTACGATGCCTAACACTTGTTTTCAAGCCTCCCAAATTGCCATGTCAAACCTCTAACCCACCTTGTACTAGCAAACCATTGATTGGCTATGTTACCGCTTTGCTCAGCCCCTCTTATAGCATTGCTAGCTGCAGGTGAAGATTGGAGGCCGTTCCTTGTTGGAACATTTATTTACTTGTTGGGATATCATTATATTGCCTTGTTATCTTAATGAATCTATATACTTGGTAAAGGGTGGAAGGCTCGGCCTCTCGCCTAGTGTTTTGTTCCACTCTTGCCGCCCTAGTTTCCGTCATATCGGTGTTATGTTCCCGGATTTTTCGTTCCTTACGCGGTTGGGTTATAATGGGAACACCTTGATAGTTCACTTTGTTTAAAGCTTTTCCAGCAATGCCCAACCTTGGTTTTACCATTTGCCACCTAGCCTCTTTTTCCCTTGGGTTTCCGGAGCCCGAGGGTCATCTTATTTTCAACCCCCCCGGGCCAGTGCTCCTCTGAGTGTTGGTCCAACCTAGAGCCCCTTGCAGCGCCACCTCGGGGAAACTTGAGGGCTGGTTTTAGTTGTACGGATTGCTTATCCGATTGTGCCCTAAGAAAGAGGTATGTGCAGCTCCTATCGGGATTTGTCGGCACATTCGGGCGGTGTTGCTGGTCTTGTTTTAACCTGTCGAAGTGTCTTGAATAACTGAGATACTGAGTCTGATCGGAACGTCTTGGGAGGAGGTCTATTCCTTTGTTGACCGTGAGAGCTTGTCATGGGCTAAGTTGGGACTCCTCTGCAGGGATTTGAACTTTCGAAAGCCGTGCCCGCGGTTATGGGCAGATGGGAATTTGTTAATGTCTGGTCGTAGATAACTTGAACCTTAACTTAATTAAAATGAATCAACTGAGTGTGTTACCATGATGGCCTCTTCTCGGCGGAGTCCGGGAAGTGGACACGGTGTTGGAGTATTGCTTGCGCAAGTTGTCCTCTAGTTTCTCACTCGTGCTTTGCCTCCTCTTCTCGCTCTCTTTTGCGAACAGGATAGCCACCATATTTGCTAGTCGCTTGCTGCAGCTTTTCAATATCAGATTTGGTGGCAAGTAAACATGCACTTTTCAATTTAATTTCAGAAACAACAGTAGATGGTTTATTATTAGGCTTCATTTGGTGCTCAAATTATTTTGCCACAATCTTATTTTCACTCTTATTTGTCTCCTGTTTTGCTTTATTAGCTCTATTAATATCATCTCTCAAAATGGAATCAGGAGTCATAGGAAGCAAAGTAATATTTTTATCGTCATGAAAAAGAGTATACTGATTGTTTCTACCATGGTGTACAGAATTTTTATCAAATTGCCATGGTCTACCAAGTAATAAGGAACATGCTTGCATAGGTACCACATCACAATGAACATAATCAGCATATGTAGAGATACTAAAATGCACACGAACAGTATGTGTTACCTTGACCTTGCCGCTATTGTTGAACCATTGGATGTAGTAAGGATGTGGATGTGGTCATGTGGTGAGAGATAGCTTCTCCACCATCTCCATGCAAGCCAAGTTGTTGCAACTCCCTCCATCTATGATCACGCGAACAGAACGTTCCTTCACAACTCCCTTTGTATGGAACAAATTATGCCTCTGATTTTGCTCAGCTTGTGTAACCTGCACACTCAAAACACGTTGAGCAACTAAACATTCATACCTGTCAGCATCTTCAGGAGCCATGTATTGCGTCTCATGATCAAAATCGTCTCCACCGTGTTCGTCACGTGTAATAAGAGCCAAAGTCTCCTCATCATAGTCACTAGCGGACTCATACCCACCATCCTCAGTAACAATCATCACACGCTTAGATGGGCATTCTCTCGCATAATGACCTCCACCCTTGCAAACGTCGACAAATAATATCATGTGTTTGCCCTGTTGATGCCATGGATGAAGAAGAGCTCTTTGCAGGCCCAGAAGGTGTGCTCTTGGCAGATAGTGGTGATTGTGCCTGCTTTATTGTATCATGGTTGGAGGTGGCAGCCGACGGAGGCGCCGGTGTAGCAAAACGTGTGGAAGTAGATGATGCACGTGGTGTCCATGATGAAGGTCGACCTGCAGAAAAGTTAGTCCGCGCCAATGCCTGTCGATCCTGCACTTCACGTTTAGCTTTACAGGCAAGATGGAATAAACGAGTGATATTAGTATACTCCTTATACTCTAGAATCGTCTGAATCTCTCTGTTTAATCCACCCATAAAATGTGCAAGCATAGCTTCATTCTCCTCAACAATACCACATCTAATCATGCCAGTTTGTAATTCCTGATAATATTCTTCTACAGAATTTTTTCACTGTCTTAAGCGCTACAATTTTCGAAGTAATTCACGTTGATAATATGGTGGAACCCAACGAGTACGCATAGCAGTTTTCAAAGCAGCCCAAGTAGCCGGAATAGGATATAATCTACATTGCTCAGACCACCAAACACATAGCAAAACTAGTGAAAGCACAAACAGCAGCAGGAACACGTCTCTCCTCGGGATATTGTAAACATGTAAATCGTTGTTCAGTTTCTAACTCCCAAGTAAGATATATATCAGGAACATATCTACCCTCAAATGGTGGAATATTCAATTTTAGTTTAGGGAGATGGTCATGATCTCGTACCTGAGGGTGAGCCCTACCATTGCCATTATTTGCATGTGGACGACCTGGTGGTTGCTGTGCTGTTGGTGGCACGTAGTTCTAATTTTGATCAACCTCATCCTCATAATCTCCCACATAAGCATCCTCCACCACATCAGCAGTAGGAGCCACAGAAGTATCAACAGCAGCACCAGCAGTTTGGCCCGACTGAAGAGGGACACGGCTCGCTCGGCGGAGGGCTGTTTCCCGATGTGGAGGTAGTCGGTGTTGTTGCTGTTGTTGCAGAGGTGCGGTAGGAGCAGCCGGTGGTGGTGGTGGAAAACGCGACAGCAATTCAGCAAACTTGTTATCGAGCTTTGTTTCAAACGTCTTCTCCATGCCATCTATCTTCTCCATGGCCTCTTCAAATCTGTTTATCACATCTTGCACCTGTCCATTCATCATTTGCTGAAACGTATCATGAAGCTCCTTGTTCGTCAAGTTCTTCCAGTCAGTCTCGTCGGCTTGTGATCCTAGCATGGTTAGCAGCAATAGAAACACACAAGAATATGATCCTACAGACTACTAACAAGTGGTGGTGGTGGCGGGTGTCACAAATCCGTCAAGCAAATCTCAAATTCTTACCAGTTCTTACCCAGCAGCAGGCGGTGATCGGCAACCGTTGTAGTCAAAAACTCTCAAAAGCTTGGATAGAGCGATTGCCAGGGAGAGTCAAACACACGACGTAGATGTATGTGGAGCTGGGAAGGCGTATAGTATGGTAGCAAAAAGGGTCAGCAATAATCAATTCAGAGATGCAAAGGTGAATAAACGCTCAACGACGGTACTGTGCTGGTCCTAGGCTAGACCGTGCTAGAGACGCGAGCCTAGAACACTAACAAAATCACGGCGCTGCATGTAAATAAGGGAAAAGCACACTCTGGAACTCTCTCTTTTTTTTCGCTCTCCTTTTTTTTGCGGTCCTTTTTTTGCGCTCCTCTTTTTTTTTGCGAAAAATCACTATAATGGCGAGTGTCTCAAAACTCTTCCCTCGTCAAACTGATAGGATGGGCACGAAAATTTTTTTTTCACTTTTTTTTCGGAAATCAGGGGAGCGACGACGAAAAAGTGCGACAAAAAATCACTATGATGGCACGTGGCTCAAAAGACTCAGAAAAGTCTAAAAATAGGATAGGGAAAAAAAAATTTGCCCGTGAAAATTTTGGCCTAAAAACTGCCCGGGGGTCTCCACTCTTTTTTTTTCCGAGACCTACGCAGGCAAGGAAACACGAATCGGAATTTAGATTGATCTCAAGAACAAACCTAATATGAGAAGAACTCGGATTGGTGGTGGATATATGGTTGTGGTATATGGTAGCGGTGGTGGTATATGGTAGCGGTGGTGGTATATGGATACAGATTGGTGGTGGTATATGGATACGGATTGGTGGTGGTATATGGATATGGATTTAGAGCGGTGGCGGATAAGCAAAAGTGGTAGATGGGCGATGATGATGGTGCGGCGGCGGCGTGACAACTTATGACCAGAACTCAAAACTCTAAAAGACTAGACTCTAAGACCAGCAACTTGACACGATGATGCAACCACAAATTCAACAAAGCAAAAACCCTAAAAAGATTATGCAAAGGCTCAGATTGGTTCGGATATGATGAACTAACCCTAATTTTTTTTGTGTGGCTTTTTCGTGGACTGTAGGTATGAAGAACAGACTCGATCTAATCTACGAAAAACTGTAAAATCTCACCGAGCAACCTGGAAATCTGATACCACTTGATAGAGGCTAAGGTGTACCGATGTTTCGATGAGATGGTGGCTATCATTTTCTGTGGGAGTCGACCTTGACGATCCGACTACGAACGTGCGAGACGTCGCGCCTTAGCAATCGCTAAACCAACTTCCGAAGGTTATTGACCACGCCAGAGCACGATCAACCTGACCACGAGGGTCTGTTTCCTGCGAGCAAACGTAGAACAAGCAAGAAACTGAGATTGCAATCGGGATATTGCGAATATAAGATGAAAGCTTTATTGATCAAGTTGGGGTTCTGTGACGTCTTGGTCTGGTCGTTGGACACAAACGAAGTACGCGAAGTTGCAGCTGTGGCGAACTTTTAATCTAAACAAAACCCCAAAGTCTAAACGACGCCCTAAGGGCTGTATATATGGAGGAAGAGGGGGAAATTTCGTGGCCCTTGAGGGTGGGGTCCGAAACCAACCCTAATTCTTGTTTCCCCACACATACGGACTCTAAAAATAGCCTATACTTAAGTATTTCGAAATTACATGGGCCTGGCCCATTAATAAGGTGACGCAGCACCTAGAATAGCCTATGGACGAATATTATGGAGTGGCATCTTGTATATTTCGTCCAAGGCTTCATGCACTCCTTATGGCGGCTTCAAAGTCCTGAAATCATCACTTGTAACTCCGTTCTTGATCCCCTTGCGCATGCCATCAACTCCATGCGTGTTCTTGCTCCAATGTTCATCCTTCTCCAAGCTAGGCCCTTAATTTGTAAGCAAAACAAATGTATCCAATTTAGGCAGCATCATAATCTCATGAACATTAGAATCATTACCAAGAAACGAAAGTACCTGGTAATTTAATTGGCGTGCGCGAGCTCTAGTAATTGGTCCAGTATATGTAACAGTAGGGGCTGTGGGTGTAATAATGGTATTGATGTCCTCATCACCCAAGATGATTTCCAAGACAACACATGCATAGACACTCAACAAAGTTGTGTTTATGATGATCATGTCTCCCCTAGTGCAGCATCACCGGTGCTCCCTCTAACTTGGCACTGTTATATGTGGTTGCATGTTATGTGTGATGTCTAGCTTGTATTGCTTCTAATTTTGTTGAATTCTATCTGCTTACTTTACACATTATACTTGAATAAGACACGTGTTCCTGTTTCTAGAACATACAATATCTGTCTATCACACCATGTTCTTGCATCAAATTACTACTGTTGTGTAACCTGCAACAATCACTTATCATAAGACACGTTTGACTTCGGAGTGTGATATAGGTTACATCTCACATTATTTTCTAGCTTGTATTACTAATTTGTTGAAATGGCACTTATGACGAGACAGTTTTAACTTGGTAGAGTGATATTCGTTGCATCTTTCATATGGTGTCTAGCTTTCATTGCTTCTAATTTGTTGAAATGCCTTCTCCTTAGTTTACACATCATAAGCTGTGAATATGCAATGCCGTGAATATGCAATGGCACTAATGACAAGAGACCTCTAACATGGTAGTGTGATGTTGTTTGCATCTTGCATATGATTTATTTCTTGTACTGCTTCACATTTATTTAAACGCCATTTATGATGAGACACTGTTAACTTGGCAGAGCGATATTTGTAGCATCTTTCATATGGTGTCTACCTTCCGTTGTGTTGCTTCTAATTTAGTGAAATGTCTTCTTCTTAGTTTACACATCATAGTTCTGGTTATCTCTTCCGTCCTGTTTTTCATTCATATTACATCCTCCTATAATGTGGTTGTCTAACATCAAAGTCAGTTCGTCTGCATCACACATCAATTTGTTCTGAAGAACTAAATTGTTATTCGTTTTTCTTGTCGGCTTGACTTAACATGGCACGGAGAAAGAGGAAGAAACACAGAATGGCAGGGAATGAGAAGCGGATGAATCCTGCAGATTCTGCTGGTACTGGTGGTGCAATAGAAGGTCAAAGTCCAATAGAAAATTCTACAAACACGGCATCCCATGCTACATGAGTTGCAAAAAAAGACAAACAAAAATAAATAGCTGCCACCAAACAAGAAGAGACAGCCCTAGTTCTTGCAACACCTACCACAGTACTACCAGTTGCACGACGTACTCGTGCGTCAACTGAGCTAGCAGCACGTTCCCAAGCTCCCTTGCCACCTGACACTACTTCCCAAGCACTCTTGACACAAGACGTGTTGGCAATATCAGATGAACCTTGTGAGCTTCTACAGCAAGAAGATAGTTGCTGGAGTCAAGTTACAGTTGCATGCTTCTTTATATGTAGTCTCACAGTTTGATGCACACTAACACTTCCTATGTTTGTTGTTGGACTAGCACCTAGGCGCAAGAGGAAACAAACATCAGGGATAATGCTCAATAGGTTAACTAAATCTAGAGGAGGAAGAATGGAGATCCGTTTTGAGGCAGGTTTAGAAAGGCCACGTGATGCTACAGAGTCAGCCAAGTTAGTATCAGTGGCAGTGGTTGCTGTTAGGTGTCATGTACGTATCCTCCCAACATGGATTCAGTACAGGAATGACAAAGGCGAAACCCAGTTCAACATCTTCCTCGACCATTTATTTGTAAGTATGGTTATGTATGGAAACTAGTAATATCGTCTTGCTCTGTCCATTACTTTCTAGGTTGCTGATAATGAGACTCCCATAATTTTCAATAGATGAGGTTCAAGTTGGATAGCCAAGATGAGGCAACCAGACAAGCTTGCACCCATGTTTTCTAGTCTGCTCTGCGACAGTATCGGTATAACTTGAGGAAAACTCACTTTGAAGGCAAGGCTAACAGTGAACTTGCCCAAACATCTCTAGTGGAAAATATATCTGATGAAGACTGGAGAGGCCTCGTTAAACACTGGTCCGATCCGAAGGATCGGGTACATTATATATATGTCATCAGATCACATGTTGAAGTCCTATTTACGCATGTGCCACACAAATCTATCTTCGTGTAGGTGAACTGTTCAAAACACAAGGCCAACCGTATGAAAGTGAAATTCCAACAGACGATAGGATCTCGTAGCTATATTGCACACTGCGAGGCTCTTGTAATTAGCTGTTGTTTCACTCTTTTCGTTGTACCATATTATCAGATCTATATTGACTTGTTCCAAATGCAGAGGAAAGCCCACAAGGACCAAAAAGTACCTGAACCAAATGCTGTGGAAATCTTCAAGGACTGTCACACCAGCAAGAAGAAGGGCATGACTACACTAGTCAAAGCCGCTGTTGTAAGTCCTTAATCCTCATGCCTTTTAACTACTACTCACTCTGACTTGTGCCTTGAACTGCATGGTTTGCAGCCAATGTCTATTACTCTTTTCAATTTTATACACAATTGTCTTAGCGTATCATTGCACCTTACAAGGTTTAAAAGAGAGGAGTGATGTTCCTTTGATCTTGATCCGTAATCTAGTTCCCTGCTGGACTTGCCCACACAACATTACAATTGCATGTTTGTCTGTTCTCAGTTGTTTTGTGATATGAATGACGTCATACTATGCTTACTGTATTATAAACTTCGTCTCTTTATCCTTAGCCCTCAATAAAATGTGAAGAAATAAACAATACATTAGCAATGGTACATGGTCATATGTTTGGAACCTGGTTTTATTATGTACTTTGCAATAAAATACAACTAATATTTTACATGGGTTCACCAGAATAAGTTCTGTATATAGACCAAAGCTATTTTGTTTGGTTTTGCTGCCTCCTTAATATCTTTTGTTCTGGTACTACTAATGTAAAACCTCAACTTTTCACCGACCTATGGAAAAAATGGTGGAACCGCCACCTTCTGAAGGTGGCAAGGCAACTATAACCGCAATGTCAGCTCTTGCTACAGTGGGTCAGTACCTGTCCACTAACAGTGCCAAAAGCACGTTCCTGCATAATACCGGGTGGTTGTTAAGGCAATATCGTCCAAACTGCCTCATGATCAAGATATGCAAGCTCAAAGCAATGTTGTATCTGCGCTCCAGACACAAGTCCATTCCCTAACAGAGACCCTTTGTGAAACAAGGAGAAACATTGCTCAATGTCGTCAAGATATGCATGGTTTTAAACCAGACTATCAGACATTTGCTATGTTGTTCAAGAGCCTAGGGGAAATCAAGGCGAGGGTTATGGTGCTCCATCGGACAATACAGCTTGAAAACTTAATAGTCAGGTCAAATGAACTAAGCTTCTGAACTTCTGGTGGTGCATTTATCTGCTAGACTGTTAAGTTTTATGCCAACCTTCCTTTTGTTATATAGATGTAATTTGTTTTGGTGCGATACAAAAATTATTCTTAATGTGCAGCCACCGCCTAAAGAAAACATCAAGCCATTTTTGTATAGTGTAGGGTGTTCCCTATATTTGCACTGGTGGCGATCTTTGATGCCGAGTGGATGTAATCTGTGCAATCGCCTTAATAGCCTAGCGTTAGTTTCGGCCTTATTTATTTTCTAGTCTTCTTTTTCCCTGGTTTACTAGTGGCCGCAACTACCATGGTCCATATACGGGTCGTAGGATCCATGGGTCTCCTATGGGCCGTCGATAAATGGGCATGTAATCGATGGGCCTCGGGCCGTCGGATAAATGGGTCTACATGGGCCATAATCGGGCGTAATTGGTATCGGCCCTGCACGGTAACAGGCCGTTAACAGGTCGTAGGACAGCAAAGGCTTAATTCTGTCACAGGCATAACGGGTCGTTAATGGGCCAGAATATAGGACGGGCTAGAAACGGCGCAACGGGTTAACAGGCCAGAAACGGGCGACTCTTGCCATGGGCCGAATTGGGCCCATTAGGGTAACAGGCCAGTAACGGGCCGGCTCTTGCCATGGGCCGAATTTGGCCCATTTGTGGAACAGGCCAGTAACGGGCCAACTCTTGCCATGGGCCGAATTTGGCCCATTAGGGGAACAGGCCAGAAACGGGCCGGAAGTAATCGAGGGCCGAAAAGGAGCCCAAGAACGTATGGGCCGTCAATAGGCCGAAAGCTAACACGGGCTGGAAACGGCCCATGTAAATCATGGGCCGTCAATGGGTATAAAGAAAATTACTGTTCATTATGGGCTAGAGTCACCATGGGCCTTTACCTGGGCCGGCCCATTATGGCCCGCGAAAACTTGTGGGCCTTTAGCTGGGCCAGCCCATTATGGTCCACCCAATCTCGTGGGCCTTTAGCTGGGCCGGCCCATTATGGTCCGCAAAATCTTGTGTGCCTTTAGTTGGGCCGGCCCATTTAAACTTGTTGGGCCATGCCACGTGTCGACATATCATAGGCGCCTTCTGTCCAGTGAGTGGATGACATCTGTCCCAACGATGAGCCGACACGTGTTTCCTCTAGCCAATGATGATTTTACACGTGGAAAATCCCCATTGGTCGGGGCTGTTAATGGGTTATCGGATCCAAAACCTGACCCGATAGCTTAACGGGGTTCCGTTACGGTGGATGCCACGTGTCGGTCACCCTTGACGAAAGACTTCTATGACGCGCGATTTATCGTCATGGAAGTGGACACTTCCGTGATGATAATTTTGGTAATGTCATGGAACACTTCTATGACAGCACAGGTATGACTATCTTGATTCTGTCATAAATTTGTCATGGATGTACGTGCATGACAAAAAAGCGACCTACTGTGACAAACACGTATCATCACGGAAGTGTATTTGTTTGTAGTGATGTATTCCGAATATAGTCATGCGTGCTTATGGAAAGAACTTGCATGTCATCTTTTGTCCTACCCTCCCGTGGCAGCGGGGTCCTATTGGAAACTAAGGGATATTAAGGCCTCCTTTTAATAGAGTACCGGACCAAAGCATTAGCACTTGGTGAATACACGAACTCCTCAAACTACGGTCATCACCGGGAAGTGTCCCAAACTATTGTCAGTCCGGTGTTGCCGACCATAACACGTAGTAGGTGACTAGAACTTGCAAGATAAGATCAAGAACACAAATATATTCATGAAAACATAATAGGTTCAAATCTGAAATCATGGCACTCGGGCCCTAGTGACAAGCATTTGGCATAGCAAAGTCATAGCAACATCAATGTTAGAACATAGTGGATACAAGGGATTAAATTCTAACAAAACTAACTCAATTACATGGTAAATCTCATCCAACCCATCACCGTCCAGCAAGCCTACAATGGGATTACTCACGCACGGCGGTGAGCATCATGAAATTGGTGATGGAGGATGGTTGATGATGACGATGGCGATGGATTCCCCTCTCCAGAGCCCCAAACGGACTCCAGATCTGCCCTCCCGAGGAAGAACAAGGCTTGGCGGAAGCTTTGTATCATAAAACGTGATGATTCCTGCTCTCTTATTTTTTTTCTCCTCGAAAGTCAATATATGGAGTTGGAGTTGAGGTCGGTGGAGGCCCAGGGGGCCCACAAGGATGGAGGGTGTGCCCCCACCCTTGTGGCTAGGGTGTGGGCACCCTTTGGTCGATTCTTTCACCAATATTTTTTATTAATTCCAAAAATCATCTTTGTGAAGTTTCAGGTCATTCTGAGAACTTCTATTTCTGCACAAAATTAACACCATGTCGGTGCAACAAACCCTGGTTCTGTTGAACAACCATGCACACGCACAAGATCAAGATTGAAGCATGAGCTTAAGTGGGAGATTGCGGAACTAAGAGATTTGAAGAACCAACATGCAGCTCAGAAGGACCAAGATTGAGCCTAGGGAGTAGAATATTGGCAAAAGAAGGGCCTCCCTTGCCGGGCAGGCGAGCCCGACAAGGGGCGAGGCCACCACCAGAGCCTGCTGGGGCTCGCGGGGGCAGGACCGCCCCACCAACCACTCAAGCACGATTCATGTCGTCAATCAGTGCGCTGTCAAGTCGGGAGATGATTAAGTGGCAACTATTCGCCACATGGCATCCCTTTCCTACAGAGAATCCTACAGATGACACCCTTCCTACGACGTGTCAAGAAGGAAAGCGTGGAGCTGGCAAGATAGCCAGGCAGGCCTTGCCGGGCGCCCAGTGTGTGACACTAAGCAGTGCATTTAATGCGCCCTATCAGCCCGCAGAGTTAGGTATGATAGCACTGTTTGCTATCATATCGGTGGATAATGACCACTTTGCCACTGTGGTGACTCCTTAATCTATAAAAGGTGTCCCATGGAACTCATGGGGGGTAGAAGGTTGGAAAGTTGACAACCCAAAGCCACCACATGCACGTAGTCGCTGCAGGCAAACCTTGTTGGCCAAGTGTACAACGCACCACCACATTCATTCTTCCATCAATCCACTAAAGCAGGAGTAGGGTCTTACGCCTCGCGGTGGCTCGAACCTGGGTAAATCGCTTGCGTGCTCTCTGCCCCGCTGCCGTATGCTGGTCTACTCTTTGTGCAATGAGCCATCCCCCTGCTGAACCAACAATGGGCCACCCGGTCCCATAGGTCGCCACGGAAATCCCGCGACATCTTTGGCACGCCAGGTAGGGGGAGCGCTTGCGCGAGCCTGAAAGTGTACGCCACGCATCATCTTCATTGACGTTTTCACCCTCGATGGCGCCATCAACCATGGCGCCCAAGAAGAAATCTGGCACCTCGGCCCATCCATCCACCTCGAAGGCTCCTCCGCTCGCGGCCTCCAACGCTGCAAGGGACACGGGAGCTCGTGAGGACATGGACGGCGCAGGGGGCGTGGTTGGAGCAGGTGGCACCGTTACCACCTCCCCCGCGGCTGATACGGGGGCTATAGCTACTGGAGGAGAACATCATCAGCAGGATCCCGACGGTCAAGCTCCGCAAGGTGCGGGCGAGGGCGTCACTCTGTCCGCACCCCTCCTCTCGCTAACGAGCACAGCCGCAGCAATGCTGCTCGGTCCGAGGCGAACATGGGAGCGGCCGCGGCACATGCGTCTCCTCCCGGACGGGGCAACCAGGCCGGTCCGCTCAATGGAGCTGCTAATCTTCGAGCACCACCGCCGCGCGTCCCCGCTGCCCCGGTGGTCGTCCCACAGCAGCGTGGGCGGGGCGCCGCCGCCGCCGCTGGCACCATCCGGAGCCTAGCAACAGTGCGGTCGACGTCATCAACATCCATGCCAAGCACGGCCATGGAGGCCATGGCGCGAGCTCAGCTATTACTGAGGTTCCCACCAGCAGCCGAGCAGATGGATGAGTGGCATGCCACCATCCAAAGCCTCCTTGGTTTCAGTGAAGCTGGGGGCTCATGATGAGCTTGCCCACTGCAACCTCCCCAAGCAACAGCCACCGCCCGCGCCGCTAGCCATACAAAGGGGGTCGTCCCCACGGTTGAATCCCCGCCACGGCAGTCGGCGAGGGTGCAGCGGAATCAAGACCCCGACGATGTCTCGATGGCCTCTTTTGACCCTCGAGCACATCCATGCCAACATCGAACCTCGGAAGATAGGCGACGGGGGGATGCGTGCGTCATTGCTGAACAACACCACGATGATCCCCGCCAGATCGACGGGGTGACGACCTCAACATCGACGAACCTGCACTCGGTGTTGGCGGGTGCCTACCCTTCGAGGTTGGTTGCCCTACCTTTACACAAGAGTTACGGCAAGTACGTTGGCCGTCGGTTTGCACGTTCAAGCCAGAGATACTTAAGAAGTACGACAGGAGGCTGATCCCGACCGAGTTCCTGAGCATCTACACCATCACTATTCAGGCTGCTGGGGGAAGAGATGAGAAGGTGTTCGCCAACTACTTCCCTTTGGCCCTGATGTCCAATGTGAGGTCTTGGCTGATGCACCTGCCGAAGAAATCCATTTCATCATGGACAGACCTGTGCCATGAGTTCATCGGTGCCTTCACCGGTGGCACACATAGTACTGGCAAGAAGGCCAAGGCTAAGGCCCCCGACAAGGAAGCCGCAGTGTGTGCTGCCTGCCAAGAAGCCGCTGTCGTGGAAAAAGTTGGGAAAGATGATGCGCCGTACTGCAAGCACCATCGGACCAAAGGCCATGACCTTCAGGACTGTTATCAGGTTGAGCAGCTTGTGAAGAGACGGAGAGAAGAGTATGATAAGCATGATAAGGAGAAAGGTCAGAATGCTGCTGGCGGTATGGTCTGGGGTGTTGAAGTAAATCGCCCCGGCAGACCCTTTCAGAACCAAGGAAAGCCCGCTAGGGGCCAAGAGAAGGAAACCTTTGATGATGCCAGTGATGGAGGGGATGAAGAGGAAACTAGTGAGTAGGAATTTCAGAAGGCCACTAACGCCCTATGCATTGATGGAGGTGCATCTTTGCACACCTCTCATTGCCAACTCAAGCGATGGGCACGAGAGGTCAATGTTGTGGAACCAGCGCTAGAGGCCCGGAAGCCGCTCAAGTGGTCCCGCACACCCATATTCTTTGATGAGGAGGATCACCCTTGCCCTACCACAGCGGTGGGGTGTTTGCCATTTTTGGTCTCCCCAACAATTCGCAACCTCAAGGTCACAAAGATGTTAGTGGATGGCGGGGCCGGGTTGAATCTGGTTTCCCCATCAGTAATCATCAAGCTTCAGATAGGAGAAGAGGAGTTAGAGGCCGCCGACACGTTTCAAGGAGTTAACCCTGGCAGGAGTCATCCTAAGGGGAAGATCACGTTGTTGGTGACGTTTGGGGGAGAGCAGAACTTTCGAACTAAGAAGATTGTGTTTGATGTGGTTGACCTCCCCCTGCCGTACAACGGGATTCTTGGACGACCAGCCCTGGCCAAGTTCATGGCAGCATCTAACTATGCTTACAACACCCTGAAAATGCCTGGGCCATTGGGAGTCATCACTATCCTATCAGATGAGAAGGATGGGATTATCTATGTGGACAAGATGTATCGGGATGCAATCACAGCAAAGGCTGCGGCGGCAGTAGTTCCCGCCAAGGAAAGCAAAGAAAAGAAGAGGGATTGTAGGACCTCCGGCAAGGAGTCCGGGAAGCGTACCCCCTTTGAGTGCACGACACCCATTGATGACATGCCGGAGTGTTCGAACAGCAAGAGATCCAAGGTTACTGCACCTCAACTGAAGAAGGTCCCGGCAGGGCTGGCTGGCGTTGTTGGTACTTTCACTATCAGCGCCACCCTCGATGACAAAAAGGAAAGCACGCTCGTTGCCTTCCTGTGGGCGAATATCGATGTGTTTGCATGGCAACCATCTGATGTCCCCGGTGTTCCTAGGGAGGTAATTGAGCACCACCTTGCCGTCTGCCCACATGCCCGACCCGTCAAGCAGAAAGTACGGAAGCAGGCCTTGGAGAGGCAGCAGTTCATTGCCGAAGAGATCAAGAAGTTGGAGGCAGCTGGTTTGGTTAGAGGAGTATTGCATCCTACATGGTTGACAAATCTAGTAGTTGTCCAGAAAGCTAATTGGAGGTGGAGGCTTTGCATTGATTTCACAAACCTCAACAAAGCTTGCCTGAAGGACCCATTTCCCTTGCCGTGCATCGAGCAGATCGTGGATTCTACTTCGGGATGTGATTTGCTCTCCTTTCAGGATGCATACTTAGGATATCATCAGATCTTCATGTCTAAGGAAGATGAAGAGAAGACATCATTCATCACTCCATGTGGTACGTACTGCTTTATCCGCATGCCGTTCAGATTAAAGAGTGTCGGGTCCACTTTTGCAAGGGCAGTCCAGATCGGTTTTGAGCCATAGTTGCACCAGAATATAGAAGCCTATATGGATGATATCGTGGTCAAAACCAAGGATAAGGCCACCCTTATCAAGGATTTGGAAGAGACATTTGCCAATCTACACAAGATCAATCTGAAGCTTAACCCGAAGAAGTGTGTGTTTGGTGTTCCCTTCGGCAAGCTACTTGGGTTCTTCGTGTCCCATTGGGGGATCGAAGCCAACCCCGACAAGATCAAGGCCATTCAGCAGATCCAAGTGCCAAGGACAGTTAAGGATGTGAGGAGCTTGATGGGATGAGTTGCCGCGCTGAGCAGATTCATATCCAAGTCAATCGAGCGTGCCCTGCCATTCTTCAAGGTTTTGAAGAAGGCGGGACCTATGAAGTGGAACCCAGAAGCAGATGCAGCTCTGCAAGAGTTGAAAGCCTCCCTATCGTCTATTCCTACCTTGGTTACACCCAAACCCCAAGAACCATTGTTGCTATATTTGGCGGCAACCAACCAAGTGGTCAGTGCGGCTTTGGTAGTGCAGCAAGAGGTGGATGAGGTAGAAAGCGGCCAGATCACGACAGAGTCAGAAAATGATTAGGACAGCAATGAGCATGGCAATGAGAGCAACCCCAAGGATGCGGCAAGGAAGAAAGTGGTGCAGTGCCCAGTGTACTTCGCCAGCTCCTTGTTGCAAGGGGCTAGGTCAAGGTACTCTGGAATGCAAAAGTTGATCTTTGGTCTCATTATGGCCTCAAGGAAACTGCACCACTAATTCCAAGTCCATGAGATCACGGTTGTCACTAGTTTTCCGTTGCAAAGGATACTCCGAAACCCTGAGGCAACTAGCAGAATAGTGGAATGGGCTTTGGAGTTATCCAGCTTTAGTTTGATGTTTGAGAGCACTTCAACTATTCAGAGCAGGGCATTGGCAGAGTTTATTGTAGAATGGATGCCAACCCTTGATGAGGAAAGGACAGAGACAGCTCTCCCCGGCAAGGAATCACCCCAACAATGGATTATGTATTTTGATGGTGCTTTTTCACTACAAGATGCAGGGGCTGGCATGCTTCTTCTTGCCCCCTCTGGGGAGCACTTGAAGTACGTCGTGCAGATGCACTTTTCCCGGGAATAAGACACCAAAAATACAACAGAATATGTAGGGCTCCTTGCCAGGCTTAGGATTGCAGCAGAATTGGGAATTAAGAAGCTGATCATTCTAGGAGATTCATAGCTCATGGTGAGACAAGTTAACAAGGATTACCAAAGCCCATTGATGGAAGCATACATTGAGGAAGTAAGGAGATTGGAGGAGCACTTTGACGGGTTGCAAACAGAGCACGTACCCCGTGCGAAAAATAGCATAGCTGATCACCTGTCAAAGTGTGGTGCGCAGAAGCTTCCTATGGAACCAGGAACTTTTGTTCTCCATCTCTCTTAACCCTCCGTATCACCAGCCACAATGGCCGTGAAAAAGGAGAAAGATGGACTACGGTAAGCCTCTCCCGGCTGAGCCATCCGCTCCTGGCAGAGACCCTGCCAGAAACAACTCCTCATAGCCCGCTAGACCACCCCCTCCAGTCGGGCCTATGGACCCCGCGAACGAGGCTGGTGCTCTCGCAGCCGAGGAGGTGCCGCTAGTCCTCATTGCCGAGCCTCAGGATCCATCTTGGGCAAGGCACATTGTCCACTTTATCCAAACCGGAGAACTCCCTGGCAATCATAGTTGAAAGAGTAGCCCAGAGGGCCAGGATGCATTAGCTTTTCGATGACACTCTGTACGGAAAGAGGCCCAACGGTGTGAAATTGAAGTGTGTTTGCCGGGAGGATGGAAAGGAACTGCTGGCTGAGATTCACAAAGGAATGTGCGGCTCACACATTGGATGAAGGGAATTAGTTGGAAAAGCATGACGGCAAGGATTCTATTGGCCCACGGCCCTCCAAGATGTAGTTGAGCTCATCACGAAATGTGAAGCCTGCCAGTTCCATTCGAAGAGAATACACCTGCCTGCCCAAGCCCTTCATACAATCCCTTTATCGTGGCCATTTTCGGTCTGGAGGCTCGATATCCTCGGCCCCTTCCCCCGAGCAATCAGGGGCTTTGAATTCTTGTTCGTTGCCATTGACAAGTTTACAAAGTGGCCGGAAGTGACTACCGTGAGAAAGGTGACTGCTTAGTCAGCTATCAAGTTCTTGAAAGAATTGGTGTGTCGTTTCGGTGTTCCAGCAAGGATCATCACAGACAACGGCACCCAGTTCATGAGCCACACATTCATGCAATATGTTCACACCCCCGGAGCAATGGACAAGCTGAGAGGGTGAACGCTGAAGTGCTTCATGGACTCAAGACAAGAACTTTCGATACGCTGCAGAAGCAAGTCAGGCGGTGGATCGAGGAGCTGCCGGCAGTTCTCTGGTCCCTCAGAATGACACCTAACCGATCTACTGGGCAGACTCCCTTCTCCCTGGTCCACGGGGAAGAAGCAGTTATCCCCACAGGACTCATTTAGGGGTCCCCTCGAGTGCTTTCCTATGATGAAGTAGCGCAAGATCAACACCGGTATGACGATGTTGTGCTACTTGAGGAGAACCATCTCCGGGCTGCTATGTGTGATGCATGCTACCAGCAAGCCCTGCGTCGCTATCGTAGCCGTAGGGTTCATGCCCAGTGTTTTCAGGAAGGTGACCTTCTCCTTAGGCGCGTTCAGTCCGCCAAGGATACAAATAAGCTATCACCAAAGTGGGAAGGCCCTTACCGGGTGGTACAAGTCACCAGACCTGGCGCAGTCCATCTGGAGACCAGAGATGGCACACAGTTGCAAAACTCATGGAATATTGAGAATCTCCCTAAGTACTACCTGTAAGGCGCGAGGCTGCCGGGCACCGCCCGACAGCCACCCTTTTGTACAGGCCTTGCCTAAGTTGCATGTAACCCCATGTACATAGCCAGGGCGATGACCCTGTGCAAGATAAAATAAAGAAGCGCTGTGGGGGGGGCAATCAAGATCGCATGCATGCACAAGCACATCCAGATCACTACATAAGCATTTCATGAGCATTTGCATATGCATATAGATAGTACTGCATCCTGCATTCATTCTCATCTACATGGAGTTACAGGTTCCTGCCGTGAACTTCACTCTGACAAGGGGACAAGAAGATTGCACGGCACTGTAGTCCCCGTTAAGCCAAACAGATAAGTTTACCTCTTGTCCGTTAGTGTTCTGTAAGCTATAACTTGTGCATAGAGAAACCTCGCCGCTCTCTTGAAACTAGGGTGCTCCCATCCTTGGCCCAAACGTTGCTTTGGCCTGGATGGTCGCAGTGGCCCTTGTTGAAAAGGGAGTGGGCGGGGGGCTGGCGCCTCAGTCTGTTCCCCGGCAGACATTGTTCTCTAGTAGAAAAAAGGGTGCCGGCAGGATATCCTGATGGGAAAACTTGTTTAACTACAATAAAGAGGCATTCCACCTCTGCATGGTCGTATACATGCGCGTGTTCTTTGCAAGGTTTATCTCTTTCATTGACATGCAGATACAAGTACAAGCATTATAGAACACAAAGATGGATTTGAGAGATTACATTATTTGAATTAAAATTTGGCAAGTGCCGGCTAATTTAAGATTGAAAAAAGATAAGTGCCCCGGGATCCCCTCTTTTCGTTTTCCCTCCTTCGGGCACTGTGGCGGAAGGAGTAAAATACGAGAAAAGGAGCACCCGAGCAGGAGCCCACCCCGGTCTCGTTAGGGCCCGTCGGGTATGGCCTGATAAGACCAGGAGTGGCGAGGCTGCGAAGGAGGGATGCGGGGAACATGACGGATCCTTCTGGTCGCCACCTCTAGAGCCAGTAACCAGCCCCGGCTTGAGCACCGGTGGAGTCATCCACCAAAGCTCAGCCGGAAGACTGCTGGAGGTGAGGAGAAGGCACCAAGAGAACATCCCTCCGCGGCTATCACCTGAAGAGGCTAGTCATGACGATGTCGGGGAGGAAGGAGAAGAGCGGAAAGACGAGGCGGCAGGTCGACGGCCGGAGGCGAAGGCATCCACGCCATCATACTCCGACCTGACCCCTTGCCACCCGCTTTCTCCATCTTCCCTCGCTTTCTCCTCACCACCGCTGCTCCCGGGAAGTGCCAAGACTCCAGTCCAGCGCCTCCAGCGAAGAAACAGGAAGCAACCGGAATGACCAGGAGGCACGAGCCACGTCGCGCCCCACCTTGGCGGGCAGGAAGGCACGCCTCTCATCGACATAAAATCCAAGACTTCCGGGAGGGGCGATGCTGGGATTACCAATGATCTCCATCCCCTCCTCCCGGACGAGCCGCGAAGATGCCGAAATATTCGTCGCGCCAAGGACCAGGATCACTCCCCAAGCGTCAGCACCAGCGTGAAGCGACGTATGCCCCGAGCCGAAGCCCGGGGGCTGGCCCCAGGCTTCCTTCTCAAGCATGACCAGTAGAAACAAAAGATGAGGAGAGGAGGACCACGAATATGATGGCGCTGCCCTCCTCCACTCCTCCCTTTTATAGGCCGGGCAGGGGGGGCAGCGCCTCCATCCACGAATGATCACTGCCCTCCTTCACCAATTCGAGACGGGCGAGCCCTTCCCAAGGTACTCTCCCGTGGCACGCGCCTCCGCGATGCATGCTGCATACGTGGCAAAGGACAAGGGCACGCTGTGGGAAGAGTAAATTGACAGTTTCTACCCCGTGCATTAAAGTCCTTCACGGGCCATTACTGGAGTAACCCCACCACTATTGCCTTTATGCCGCATGCGGGAAAACTGGAAACTGGCCCGGAATCAAGGCTGATGAAGCAGCAATGGAAAGCTTAAGGGGCCAACCCCTTTGGCAACTTTGCATGTGCACTTATTAGGCCCTACCCCGACGACGCTCAGCAGCGTGTTCGGGGCAGGCCCGGGGGCTTCTGTCCGTGCAACAAACCCTGGGTCTATTGACCAACCGTGCACAGGCACAAGATCAAGATTGAAGCATTAGCTTAAGTCGGAGATTGAAGAACCAACATGCAGCTCAGAAGGACCAAGATTGAGCCTAGGGAGCAGGATATTGGCAAAAGAAGGGCCTCCCTTGCCGGGCAGGCAAGCCCGGCAAGGGGTGAGGCCACCACCAGAAGTAAGCAATCAAGGCTCCCCGGCAGAGCCTGCCAGGGCTCGCGGGGGCAGGACCGCCCCACCAACCACTCAAGCATGATTCACGTCGTCAATCAGTGCAGTGTCAAGCCGCAAGATGATTAAGTGGCAACCATTCGCCACATGGCAGCCCTTTCCTACAAAGAAGCCTATAGATGACACTCGTCCTGCGGCGTGTCAAGAAGGCAAGCGCGGAGCTGGCAAGATAGCCCGGCAGGCCTTGCTGGGTGCCCAGTGATGTGACACTAAGAGGCATATTTAATGCACCTTGTCAGCCCGCAGAGTTAGGTATGATAGCACTCTTTGCTATCATATGAGTGGATAATGACCCCTTTACCACTTTGGTGACCCCTTAATCTATAAAAGGAGGCCCATGGCACTCATAGGGGTGTAGAAGGTTGGAAAGTTGAGAACCCCAAGCCACCACATGCACGTAGTCGCTGCAGGCAAACCTTGCCGGGCAAGTGTACTACGCACCACCACATTTATTCTTCCATCAATCGACTAAAGCAGGAGTAGGGTCTTACGCCTCACGGCGGCCCGAACCTGGGTAAATCGCTTGTGTGCTCTCTGCCACGCTGCCGTATGCTGGTATGCTCTTTGTCCAACACGTCGTTCCCCTGCCGAATCAACAAGGGGCCACCCGGTCCCATAGGTGGCCGCTGAAATCCCGCGACACACCATGGCAATTCTGCTGAAAACAACATCGGTCTGGGTTAGTTCCTATTCAAATCATGGAAGTTAGAGTCTAAAACAAGGGCAAAAGATTTTGGAAAATTAGATACAATGCACACGTATCAGTGCCAGAGCGACCTAGGGAGGCCTCTTGGCAAGCTCTGGAGCCTTGAATGGTATGCCACCCGTGAGGCCTCCCAGGAACCCACGAGGGTCCAGAGCTTCCGGGGTGCAACTTGTGTAGGCCACTAGAGCCCCCGAGCGAGGGCCGACCTTCATTAGCGCGCCAGGAACGATGCCTGGCAGGGCTAGGAGGCGAGCACTCCTAAGGCTGGGGGGCCGGTGGCTCGCTCAAGAGCATTGCACGAGGATTTTGCCAAGGTCTTGGCGAGGTGTACACATGAGCAGGCCTACTACTGGCGCAGCCTGGGTTGGTTCAAACGCATACACCGTGCCCAGCCCCCGCTCGCGAGACACGATAGAGGGAGCCACGGGAAGCCGCCACACTTCTTAAAGACAAAACTCAAGAGAGGGAACACCGCTAGAAGAAGAAAGAAAAGGAAACCCCCCTTTTTTGAATAAAGATGCGAGAACTACAAGTTTCATTCCAAGAAGTAGCAAATGGGTTACAAGAGGAAAGCAAAAAGAACAGTCGCGTCTGGTACATACGCTAATCTTCTAGTCTTCCCGCCAACACGGAGCATGGTGCTCCCACTAGGCGTGGGCATAGTCGCTGATTTACCGTGTCGTCCGCCAGCGCAGAGCATGGGGCTTCCACTTAGGCATGGGTGGGAGCCCCTGTATGGCCCAGGGGCGGCACTCAGGAGACTCCGGGGCATGTACAACCCTACTCATTATTACGTGAGAGTATCACGGGTAGAACATCCGAAGGTGCTGGATGATCCAAGCATTCTGGATGGGGACCCCGTCCTGTATCTCTATGCGTACGACGCCCGGCCTGGAGACTTGGGTGACCCCGAATAGGCCCTCACACATGGGTGAGAGCTTGAGAAGGCCCTCCCTGTAAAGTACCTGCCTCAGGACAAGGTCTCCAACCTCGAGGGTCCGGGAGCAGACACTACGACAGTGGTAACGCCACAGCGCCTGCTGGTACCTCGCTGAGCGGAGCGAGGCCTTGCAATGGGCTTCCTTCCTGAGCATGAGGTTTATCCCCTACGAGGCATCCTGACGCTCCTCACCGAATGCTAGGACCCGCCGGGAGTGATGCCTAACCTCATGAGGGCAGACCGCCTCAGCCCCGTAGACGAGCAAGAACGGGTCTCGCCGGTGGGCTTAGTCGCATTGGTGCGGATAGACCATAGCACAGACTGAAGCTCACTGAGACAACCCCTGCTGCAGGCCTCGAGCTTCTTCTTGAAGCTCCTTGCCTTGAGGCCCCTCAGGACCTACGCATTGGTGCGCTCGGCCTAGCCATTGCTCCGTGGGTGAGCCACTGAAGTGTAGCATATCTACATTCCAAGGTTAGCGCAATACGTCCTGAAGAGGTTGCTCGTGAACTGGGAACCATTGTCAATAATGATACGATTGGGAACACTGAAACAAGTCACGAGGCCCTTGATGAACTTGACAGCCGAGCTAGAGGGGATGGTGCGTACGGGCTCCACCTCTGCCCACTTGGTGAACTTGTCGATGTCTACATAGAGGTAACGGTATCCGCAAGATGCTCGAGGGAAGGGGCCCAGGATATCCAAACCCCAGACCGCGAATGGCCATAAGAGTGGGATGGTTTGGAGACCTTGCACGGGCCGGTGAATCTGCTTGGCATGGAATTGGCAGGCCTCACAGGATTGCACTAGCTCGGTGGCATCATTGAGCATCATTGGCCAGTAGAAACTGCTACGGAACACCTTGCCCACGAGGGTGCGCGACGAGGAGTGGTGCCTACGGTCCCCACTGTCGATGTCAAAACCGGCGGATCTTGGGTAGGGGGTCCCGAACTGTGCATCTAAGGTCGATGGTAACAGGAGACAGGGGACACGATGTTTACCCAGGTTCGGGCCCTCTCTATGGAGGTAATACCCTACGTCCTGCTTGATTGATATTGATGAATACGAGTATTACAAGAGTTGATCTACCTCGAGATCGTAATGCTTAAATCCTAGAAGTCTAGCCTGTACGACTATGATAATGAATATCTCCCCCTCTCTGGCTAAGTCCTCCGATTTATATAGACACCGGGGAGATCTAGGGTTACACAAGGTCGGTTATAAAGAAAGGAATCTACATATTCGGTCGCCAAGCTTGCCTTCCACGCCAAAGAGAGTCCCATCCAGACACGGGTACAGTCTTCATTCTTCGTATCTTCACAGCCCATCTGTCCGGCCCATGGCTAACAGGCCGGACGCCCAAGGACCCCTTAGTCCAGGACTCCCTCAGTAGCCCTCGAACTAGTCTTCATTGACGAGGTGTTCGGCACATAGATTATCTTCGGCATTGCAAGGCGGGATCCTCCACCGATGACTTCTGAGTAGTGTGTTCGGCCTTCCATTTAATGTTGTACCCCTCGGCTTCTGTGCATCAACAACTTCAGTTTCCATGTGTCGAGCGAATGCGAGAGGTCAGGGTATTTTTGCATATACCACCCCGACCATACCACAAAGGTGCCTATTTAAGGAGAATAGATCTCCGATCCATTCCACACCCCGTGAAAAATCCTCAGAGCTTGCTAAGAAATACCACCCCAACATGGCTAGCGCTCACGGCTCTTCCTCTCGTCCCAACGGCTCCAAGAAGGGTGATTGGGAGAGATGTTCTGTATCCCACAGTCAGTTGGCGAAGTTGCAAACACAAGGCTTTCTTCCCCCTGCAGACTTGGTCCCCGTAAGAGCAGGGCTGACATCCTTCAAGGGCGGGGCTCAAATGGAGAACTTCCCCAATCCATCCAGGGGAGAGCGAGTATGCTTCGTTCCCTTCTTGTTAAGAGGTGTCAGATTTCCGGTCCATCCCTTCCTCCGAAGTCTGCTGGAGTATTACGGCCTTCAACTACACAATCTCACTCCCGCCTCTATCCTTCATATTGTGGGTTACGTCGCTTTATGCGAGCTAGTCCTGGGCTGCGAGGCCCATTTCGATTTATGGAGAAGACTGTTCTGCTTCGTCCCTCGTAATCAAGGTGGGTTAATTTTTGAAGTGGGAGGTGCCGAAGTGTGGCGCATCGTCGGGACCGGATACTTGTCCGGCACACCGAAGAAAGCTTCCGAAGAGTGGCCTTCCAAATGGTTCTACATCAACGACATCGCTCTACCTGACCCCGTCCGTATGGGCCTCCCTGAGTTTTCAAGTGCTCCGCTAAAGAAATGCCATAGCTGGCATCCTCAGAGCCTCGAGGAAGAGGATAGTGCATAGATAAGCCTACTGCTGGGCAAGATTAAGACGCTTGCCCAGTCCGGATTGTTCATAGTCGAGGTAATGGCGACCTCTATAGCACGGGGGGTCCAGCCACTCCGATACAGAGGGCTGCCCATGTGGCATTGTAACGGGGAGGACGATGCCTCACGCTATGGTCGGAAGGGCCCTAAGACCCCCGCTGCCCTGGCCAAAATACAGGCCGAGCTGTATAAAGGGGAGAAAGAGGAGTTCACTCGTCTCCAACATCGAGATGGATTTTCCATGCATAATCCTCCTAGCTGGGTAAGCTTCAGCTCCACTATTTTACTCTTGTCCCTGAATCATTCTTGACAGGCAGTATCTTATCCGCTTATAACAGGAATGGCGAAAGGCTGTCGAGGGGATCCATGACCCTTCCCCTCAGCCGGAGAATCGCAACAGGGATCTTGACCCCGGATATTAGGAAGATCCGGACATATTTGTGGAGCTCGAGGATGGAATATTCTATCAGATGAGCTATGACGGTACATATGTACCCATCATCGCCGATTACCCCCGGCCTCCTTCCTGCTTCACATGTAAGTAATCCGGAGATGCCTCGTCCAAGAGAGTTTTCTCATTCCTCCTTACCCACCGCACTATCCTGTTCTCAAAAGGGGAGGCGTTCAGCACGCCATGCTGCCCCGGAGGCATCTCCGAAGAGAGCGTCCCCCACCAGGAAAGCCTTCAAAGAGGAAGGCAAATGAAGATATGGCCGAGCCTTCATCAAAGAGGTATAAATTTGCAAATATGCACCTTGGTAGTCACATCCAACTGTGACCTCTCTGTTTACCCTGTATCAGGAAAAAGGTGTGCCAGACTATATCCGGTGGTCCGGCTGGCCATATTTCTCGCAGCCACGATCTAGATCCTGCCGTGAAGACGGGGGCTGATGCGGGATGACACCGGACTGTCCTCCAGCCGAGGATTGGGATGACGTATCCTTCACCAACCCGGAAGTGGAGAGCGCCATGAATCATCGGCACCGCAGGGCCTTTTTACAAGACCCTAGCTTTTCAGAAGAGGCATTTAACGCCTTCAACTCGGCTGATGCATATATCTGAGTTGCTCGAGATGGGCTTAACAGAGCCACAAAGCAGCATTTAAAAGATGTGCAGGTCACTTTACTTTGTCTGACTATGATAACCATATGCCAGTAGCCCCCGAGACTTCAAGTAGTTGGGACAACTGATTTGAGGATCGATGCATGACCAGGTTCTGTCGGTGAAGAACGACGTGCTAGCCCAAGAGCTAGAAAAGTGCCGGACGCAGTTGAACGCAGTGACCACCAAACTAGAAAAATCTAAAGTGGCATCTTCCGGTGATATTTCCCTCCATCGAGAAACAGTTATTGCATAGCAACCGTGCTAACACTGCGGCTTTATCTCATAACAGGATCATCGGATCAATTGGAGGAAAAAGAGTTGAAAAGACTGCATGCCACAGGCGAGTGGGTTTTGACCCGTGTCATACAGGAGAAAAACAAACTCCAAGATGCAAACACCTAGATGTGTGAAGAGCTAAAGGATGTGCGGGCCCAGCTAGCGGATTTTGACCCGTGTCAGACAGGAGAACAAAAAACTGTGAGGCGGCATATTCAGTATGTGGCCGCATTTTCCTTATAACAGTTTGGAAGTAGAAGTAGCCGATATAGCTGTGATTGCAGGTATATTGACGGGCCATCCTGAAGAGGAGGTGTCCGGAACATCAAGTGATCATCTGCAAGGGTTGTCGCAGTTGCACGAACAAGCTTGGCTGGCGATGCGGAGTGTAGCCAAGGCCTTATGGCCATCCGACTCCCCTCCAGGGAGTATGGAGAAGCTTGTAGAGCTATTCAAGCGAGCGTGGTGGCGTATCCGACTATGGAAGATATCGGCCTGCCAAGAGGGTGCGCGAGAGGCCTGGGCCATGTTAAAAACACGATATACCAAGGTGGATCCGAATCACATGGCCCGGTTCGGACCACTAGGGTCAAATGGGGAAGAAATTCCCGTTAGTTTAGTATATGGCCAAGTAGAGGTGGCTGCTAGATACTCCCAACAGGATTGTAAATTAGACCGCCTGTTGGACGGTATAGAGGAGGAAGTTTTTGAGTCCTAAGTGACTATGTACTTTCCTTCTAGCTGGATAATAAAAACAATTGTCATGGCCGACCTTTTCTCTTCGACCTCTGGACCTGAAGGTGCGGAGTGTTTCCGAATACCCTAACGGTAGAGTATACCGGGGTATGCATGGGAACCAGGCGTAGGGATCATAGTTGCTTGAATAGACAATGTGTATCTGGTTAGTTATGTTATATTACATTACGCAAGAAACATCTTCCAGAGAGAATAGTTCCGTTAAGGGTTCCTTTCCTTGGGTGTGCATGCATTTAATGTGCATGTCCGAACTGTGATTGAAAAAATCGCAGAGTAAGTAACTTCTGGGGTTTCACAATGGAGTGAATGCAGAAACATCTTTAATTCGCCGACCGAATATTCCCTTAAGAATGCTAGCTTTCGGCTTCACCCAATCTGAGGTACACATCCAGATGACCCGGCAGTAACAATCACAGATGTGCTCCCTTTATGCCCTAGCCGAACAAACGGGAACGTAGGGCATAAGCACAGGAGCCATGCAACCTAGCTTGGCCATAACTTAAGCCATATCGATGCATATAATGGCGAAGAAAGGGTACATATGGAAAAATGCATATGTGGTGAGCTTGATTCTCAAAGAATAATAGCAAGCTTCTGTATGAGAAGCCCCCAGGTATAATGAACGTACATATGTGGAGATGTACGCATCAGGGGAGGACAGTCTAGCCGTACTAAAGCTGTAAGGCTAATGAGCAAAACGAAAAAATATAAAAAACGAAAAGAGAGAGAGAAAATAATGTTAATAATAGGAGGAAAGAGATGAACACAGAGTTTGGCGCTAAGCATAAAATCGTCGGAGTCTGGCCGCATTTCAGGGGTTCGGCTCCAGGTGATTGTCTCACCATCACGCAGGCGGTACGCTCCTCTGGTGAGAACTTCGTCAATGACGAAGGGACCCTCCCACTTGGGCTTGAGTTTGTCCTTTTTATTCTCCGACAGGCATAGAACGAGTTCACCAACGTTATAAGTATTGGCCCGCACTTCTCTGCTTTGATACCTGCGAGCCTGCTGTTGATAAAATGCGGAACGGGCTTTTTCTACGTCGCGCTCCTCCTCCAGGGCATCTAAGTTGTCCTGCCGATCAAGCTCGGCTTCTCTCTCTTCGTACATGCGCGCTCGAGGTGAGTCATGAATAATATCACAGCGTAGCACTGCTTCTGCACCGTACACCATGAAGAAAGGTGTATATCCAGTAGTGCGGTTGGGCGTGGTCCGCAGCCCCTAGAGTACGAAGTCAAGTTCCTCCCCCCAGTGCTTGTCTGATTCTTTCAAAGACCGCACTAGTCTAGGTTTGATGCCGCTCATAATAAGAGCATTAGCCCATTCGACCTGACCGTTTTGTCTGCGGCTGATAGACAGAGGCGTAATCGAGCTTAATGCCCAGATGAGCACACCAGGTTTTCACTTCATCGGCTGTGAAATTAGAGCCACTTTCGGTGATTATGCTGTGTGGGACACCATAACGGTGTACCATGCCGGATATGAAATCTATTATCGGCCCCGCTTCGGCCATTTTGACTGGTTTGGCCTCTATCCACTTAGTGAATTTATCCACCATGACCAGCAGATAATTTCTCTTATGGCTTTCTCCTTTAAGGGGTCCGACCATATCGAGTCCCCAGACTGCAAAAGGCCAAGTGATGGGGATTGTTTGTAAGGTAGTGGGGGCATATGGATTTCGTTGGCAAAGAGTTGGCATCCGAAGAAATGTTGGACAAGGTCATGTGCATCTGCTCGGGCCGTCAGCCAATAAAACCATGTACGGAAGGCCTTGCTAACAAGGGCCCAAGCTGCGGCGTGGTGACCACCGAGTCCGGCGTGAATTTCAGCCAAGAGTTTCCACCCCTCTTCCTCAGATTTACATTGTTGAAGAACTTTGGTAGCGCTTTTCTTATAGATCTTTCCATCATGAACCTTATACGCCTTCGAACGCCGGACAATGCAGCGGGCCTCATTTTGATCCTCGAGCACTATGAAATCCTTGTTGCTAAGGCTCTCCTCTTCCTCGGAGAGCAGAAGATAATTACTATCCTCTGAATCTCTGTGTATGGCCTCTTCATCAGGGCTAACTTGCCCATTTTCCCGTCCCCCCTATTCGGAGGTTACCTTGACGGGGTCTTCATTATTTTCGGCATCGTCCGAAGTATTATTTTTCCGGTGCCCGTACTGCTGTCTTTGGAACGACGTGACTTAGAGCGGCATCGAGGAAGCTGGCGCTTGGGCTGTCTCTCAGGAGGGTTATCCTCAACTAGATCCTCTTTGTCATCGTTGTTAGTTTTTTCAGGCATGTCCACCATGTATACGTCGTAGGAAGAAGTGGCCCTCCGTCATCCAGTGAATGGCGGGTTTTGGCCTTGCTCCTTGTCAGCATAGTCGTCCGTGCTGGCGATGTCTTCGGAGCCATAGTCATGCGTGTCGGTTAAATCCTCAACAGTGGCTATGAAGTGGGTGGCAGGTGGGAAGCAAAATTCCCCATCATCAGCCTCTAGTCCGAACTGTACATAGTTCGGTTGTGAGTCCCCCGCCAAGGACAAGTTCTTTAATGAGTTAAGCACATTGCCCAAGGGCGAGTGCTGGAAGATGTCTGCGGCGCTGAACTCGAAGAACGACAAGCGATCAAGTTCGGTATCCGCGGACTCACATGGTTCAGAACTTATACCCGAAGAAGAGTCCGGAGTTCCGGTGACATGGGTATTGTGTGAGGTTAAGTCCATGTGCAGCACCAACGCCGAGGAATCTGTGGCCTCCGTGGTTGGGTTGAGCCTCCAATCCTTGTGTGCCGCAGCGTGCTCTGGATCTAAGGCTAGAGTGGTCACAGGAGCTATCTCTTGGATGCAGTCTGACGACAGATTTAGGTCATGTTCGTCAAGGTGATCAGGAGCGGTCGCCATGGTCTCGAATCCGGTGAAGATCAAATCTCCACGGATGTCCGCAATGTAATTCAAGCTCCCAAATCGGACCTGGTGGCCAGGGGCATAGCTATCGATCTGCTCCAGATGGCCAAACGAGCTGGCTTGCAGCGCGAAGCCGCCGAACATGAAGATCTGTCCGGGGAGGAAGGTTTCTCCTTGGACAGCGTCACTATCGAAGATTGAAGGGGCCATCAAACCTTTTGTCGATGACACAGTGGAACTCTCAATGAAAGCACCAATGTCGGTGTCAAAACCGGCGGATCTCGGGTAGGGGGTCCCGAACTGTGCGCCTACGGTCCATGGTAACTGGAGACATGATGTTTACCCAGGTTCGGGCCCTCTCTATGGAGGTAATACCATACGTTATGCTTGATTGATATTGATGAATACGAGTATTACAAGAGTTGATCTATCTCAAGATCGTAATGGCTAAACCCTAGAAATTTAGCCTGTATGACTATGGTAATGAATATCTCCCCCTCTCCGGACTAATTCCTCCGGTTTATATAGACACCGGGGAGATCTAGGGTTACACAAGGTCGGTTACAAAGAAAGGAATCTACATATTCGGTCGCCAAGCTTGCCTTCCACACCAAGGAGAGTCCCATCCGGACACGAGTGCAATCTTCGGTCTTCGTATCTTCACAGCCCATCAGTCCGGCCCATGGCTAACAGGTCGGACGCCTGAGGACCCCTTAGTCTAGGACTCCCTCACCTGCCATGGATATCAGCCAGCAACTCGCGCCTTTGTTCTTCGGATATGCACCGCAGCGAGCCATCGTTGGGGCGTCGTTGATACAACTCGCCGTCCTGCAAGAAATAAGGTGTGGCCTAGGGGACCACGCGTTCCGCGTCCTCCTCCTTCTCTGGCAAGGTGCCACGGAGCAGGTACGCCTTGAACTCCTCGGTCCAGCAGCCTGCCTGAGCTTCTAGCGCTAGGAGTAAGCGGGCTCCTAAGGTCGGGCCACAAGATGGGGCTCCTGAGGTCGGTGCCGGCGGCAGCTCCTCCTTGAGCAACGCCGAGCCTGCGGCCGGGCGGGGGGAGGGGGCGCTGACGGCTTGTGGAGCCTCTCCTCAAAGACGCCAGGCCTCTTTGCTCATGACGGGATGCCCTGTTGGCAATGTCGTCCGCTTCCTTGTTCACGCCACGCAGGAGGTGCTGCAATTCCAAGCCCAGGAAGCATTTTTCAATTTTACGTACCTCTTCCAAGTAAGCCTCCACGTGCTCGTCCTTTGTCTTGTACTCTTTGTTGAAGAAGTTGACGAGGAGTTGGGAGTCGCCCTTGATGGTTAGGCGCTTGATTCACAGGGCGGCCGCGGCCCTGTGGTCAGCAATCAAGCCCTCGTACTTTGTGATGTTGTTGGTGAGGGAGTCCTGGATTAAGGGGTCCTCGGTTAGCCGGACTATATAGTTTGGCCATACTGTTGGACTATGAAGATACAAGATTGAAGACTTCGTCCCGTGTCCGGGTGGGACTCTCCTTTGCGTGGAAGGCAAGCTTCACGATTCGGATATGTAGATCTCCTTCTCTGTAACCGACTCTGTGTAACCCTAGCCCCCTCCAGTGTCTATATAAACCGGAGGGTTTAGTCCGTAGGACAACAACAATCATAATCATAGGCTAGCTTCTAGGGTTTAGCCTCTACGATCTCGTGGTAGATCAACTCTTGTAATACTCATATCATCAAGATCAATCAAGCAGGATGTAGGGTATTACCTCCATCGAGAGGGCCCGAACCTGGGTAAACATTGTGTCCCCCACCTCCTGTTACCATCCACCTTAGACGCACAGTTCGGGACCCCCTACCTGGGATCCGCTGGTATTGACACCGACATTGGTGCTTTCATTGTGAGCTCCATTGTGTCGTCACGATAAAGGCTTGATGGCTCCTTCGATCATCGGCAACGATGCGATCCAGGGTGAGGTTTTCCTTCCCAGACAGATCTTCGTATTCGACGGCTTCGTACTGCGGGCCAACTCGCTTGGCCATCTAGAGTAGATCGATAGCTACGCCCCTGGCCATCAGGTCAGATTTGAAAGCTTGAACCACACTGCCGACATCCGCGGAGACTTGATCTTCAACGGATTCGAGGCCATGTCAGGTGCGCCGCACAGTCACGACGAGCATGACTTAGCCCTACCGTCGAATGGTGTTTGCGAAGTCACAGTCCAGAGCAAATCGTGCCATCCGAGGATGGGTGGATGGACCCCACCACGGAGGCTGCACACTCAGCGGCGATAGAGCCGAATACCAACTTCACCTCCTATGAGACCCGTGTCATCGGACCCTTGGATTCGTCACCGACCACAGGCTCCGAACCGCTTGCGTCCGTACCTATCGAATCTGATTGGGCACCGATCATGGAGTTTACCTCCACGGATATCTTTCAACACTCACCCTTGGGCGACGTGCTAAATTCATTGAGGTCTCTCTCCTTGTCAGGAGACCTGTAACGCCCCAAGACCGGAGCTTCAGATGCCTTCCTTGTTTCCGAGTGTTGTCGGGTGATTCGTTTGGGTTTGTTGCATCATGTGCATTGCATCATGTCATCATGTCATCATGCCATAAGTCTTTTGCATCTCAACTAAATAATTTTTGTGGATCTTCGATCCATTTAAATCGAGGGAAGAGTGACTTCTCTTTATAACATATCCTCCCGATACTAGGGAGCTATATTAAATATTTCTTCAATTTGAAATTCACCGTGACACACTTGCAATTTAAACTCTCAAGTCTTTTCTGCTTCGAGTTGCTCTCTAACCATGCCATTTATTCTTTCGTCATTTTTCGGAGCTCCACCAAATATCCGAATATTTTTGGACTCTTCACTACCTTGAACTTATCGAAACCATATGAATTAAATTCAAATGGATTTGAATTTAGATCTCTCAATCATGGCCTTTTCTATTTTCCCGGAACAAGCACATTTTTGTGAGTCCGGGAAAATTATCTGTGTGTCCAACTTCTTCCCCTAACCCCCTCTTTCTTTTCTTTCTTAATCTCTGTTTTTTCTTTTCTTTTAGTAGTGAGGAGAGGTCCAGCAGGCCGGCCTCTAGGGCCCATCCCTAGACCCAACCAGCCGCCGGTCTCCCTAGACCAAACTCCAGCGCTGGCCCAAGGCCCAGCCGCACCACCTAATCCTAACCTAGCCCGACTCCCCCAATGTTCATCCTTCTCCAAGCTACGCCTTTCATTTGGAAGCAAAACAAATGTATCCAATTTAGGCAGCATCATAATCTCATGAACATTAGAATCATTACCAAGAAACGAAAGTACCTGGTAATTTAATTGGCGTGCGCGAGCTCTAGTAATTGGTCCAGTATATGTAACAGTAGGGGCTATGGGTGTAAGAATGGTATTGATGTCCTCATCACCCTCGCAGCCTCGCTCTCTCCCTCGATGCCCATTCAGCGCCGCCAAGGGCCTTCGCTCGATGCCTTTTCCCCCATCTCCTCGATCCCCCTCGTCCTCCTCCCGGGTGCCACCCACGGGACCCGACGCGCTCCTTCTCTCCTCGCGCAACAGGGAGTCACGACCATGCCGCGCCGCTCCAGTGACCGATCGCCAAGCACCGCCGTCGGCGACCTCCAGGAGGGCCACCCCGCACACGACCCCGAGCCTCTCCACGCGAGCCGCACGCCCGCCGCCCGCTCCTCCCTCGACCCCGCTGGAATCGGGCGTCGTCGAGTCCTCACGCCTGAGACCATCCCTTGCGGCTCGGACCCTGCTGTCGCCCACCGCCTGAGGCCCGCGAAGCTGCCGCCCTGCCGCTGAGCACGAGTGCTGCTCCTCTGATCCGTTCAGCCGCCCCTGGTCCTTCTTCTCCTCGCTGAGGCCATGGATGCCCGCGGCCCCCTCGTCTTGCACCTCCTTGCACCTATGCTGCCCTGCCCTCCTCGCCGCTCTGTTATGTTCCGGAGATTAGGACCACCGTGGATGAGCCATGGCGACCATGCCCCGCTGCCTTTCCTGTCGTTGCCAAGACGAGTGAACACAGGGACACAAGACCGCCTCTATGGTTTCCTGTCGACAAGTACCCCTTCGGTTCTTCAAGCCCGGCAAGTACCTGGATGCCCGATGCCTAGAACGCCTACCATCGACCCCGTGGACGTCAAGTACCTCTACGAACCGTGTATGACTACCGTCGCCGAGGGCCGTCGAGTGAACAACAACTGTCGCAGTGAATCTGGCAAGACCTTTGAGATCGACTTCGTGGACCGACAAGTACTTTGACGACCGTTGTTCGCCAAGTACCCCTTCGGATCGCTAAGTTCAACTACCGATGACACGTACCACTTCCATTGCTCCAAGATCTGAAGGGCTACGACGACATAAACATCTGCGGAACATTTACGATTACATGATGAACCGCCAAGGCCGGCTACAACCCTTGTACCACTACTACTGCCAAGTACCATGCCGACCGAAGCATAGTACCTCTACGTTTGCCATGTACATCGACCCTCACCGAAGACCCATGCAGCACTAACACCAAGTTCCCCTACCATCCCCTCGGAAACATCGAATGCGTCAAGTACTTCTCCGAGACGTGTACCACTACTTCCTCTACCGTTGTGAGAACGCCTACTTCCACTACGTCCCATCGAACCCGAACCGTCTCGTTTGCACACTTCGAAGGTATAACCGCCGGAACAACGTCCGTGAACGAATGAATGTGTGATGTATGAGTTGCTCGTGCTTGCTCTGTGCTCGAATTGTTTGTGCATGTTGCCCCTCTTTTTCCTTGTCACCATCGTCGACTCATGGGACACCCGGTATCCGGGAGTACCCCACCATCTTTTGCACGCATCTGCACACTTCTCCTTTGCATCGGTATCTCAATCGGGTTACGGGAACTGGAATGTTGTCGTGGCACCATTTCCGTTGTCGTTGTCATGGCACCCCTTTCCTTTCCACCATGATGACAAATGCTTTACAATGCTCTTGTCAACTTTTAATAAAAATTTCATAAACTTGTCATGTCATCTACATCATGATAACAACAATTGTTTAGATGGTGTAGTTTGCTTATGCTTCACCCTCTTGCCATGTTTAACAACATTTACTATTGTTGAGTACATAAACGAGAGGGAACTAAATAAGACATGTGGTGTTTCGTCAATATGAAACTCGTTGCATATTGAGCTCCACTTAATTTGTAGTTTTGTTTGTGCACTTTGCCATGCCATGCTTCATTAAACCAGACATGCATCATACTTGTTTGTGCATCATGCCATGCTCATGTAATGGTTGTTTTACTATGTTGTTTGCTTCTTTCCGGTGTTGCTTCATCGGGTTAGTTTCGATAACGTCGCGTTTGTGAGGATCCGTTTGACTACGTCCGTGTGTCTTCTTCATGGGCTCGTTCTTCTTCCTTGCGGGATTTCAGGCAAGATGACCATACCCTCGAAATCATTTCTATCTTTGCTTGCTAGTTGCTCGCTCTTTTGCTATGCCTATGCTGCGATACCTACCACTTGCTTATCATGCCTCCCATATTGTTAAGCCAAGCCTCTAACCCACCTTGTCCTAGCAAACCGTTGTTTGGCTATGTTACCGCTTTGCTCAGCCCCTCTTATAGCGTTGTTAGTTGCAGGTGAAGATTGGAGTTTGTTCCTTGTTGGAACATGGATATTTTGTTGGGATATCACAATATCTCTTATTTAATTAATGCATCTATGTACTTGGTAAAGGGTGGAAGGCTCGGCCTTACGCCTGGTGTTTTGTTCCACTCTTGCCGCCCTAGTTTCCGTCATATCTGTGTTATGTTCCCAGATTTTGCGTTCCTTACAGGGTTGGGTTATAATGGGAACCCCTTGACAGTTCGCCTTGAATAAAACTCCTCCAGCAATTCCCAACATTGGTTTTACCATTCTCCTCCTAGACTCTTTTTCCCTTGGGTTCCATGGACTCAAGGGTCATCTTTATTAAACCCCCCGGGCCAGTGCTCCTCTGAGTGTTGGTCCAAAACAGAGCCACTTGCAGCGCCACCTCGGGGAAACTCGAGGGTTGGTTTTAGTTGTACGTAGTGTTCATCTGAGTGTGCCCTGAGAACGAGATATGTGCGGCTCCTATCGGAATTTGTCAGCAAATTTGGGCGGTGTTGCTGGACTTGTTTTACCATTGTCGAGGATGTCTTGTAACCGAGATGCCGAGTCTGATCGAATTGTCTTGGGAGAAGGAGTATCCTTCATTGACCGTGAGAGCTTGTGATGGGCTAAGTTGGGACACCCCTGCAGGGATTGATCTTTCGAAAGCCGTGCCCGTGGTTATGGGTAGATGGGAATTTGATAATGTCTGGTTGTAAAAAACCTCAAGTTTATATTAATTAAAATGCATCAACCGCGTGTGTAACCGTGATGGTCTCTTCTCGGCGGAGTCCGGGAAGTGAACACAGTGTTGGAGTTATGCTTGACGTAGGTTGTTCTAGGATCACTTCTTGATCATAGATTCTCGACCGTGCTTTTGCCTTCTCTTCTCGCTCTCTTTTGCGTATGTTAGCCATCATATATGCTAGTCGCTTGCTGCAGCTCCACCTCATACCTTTTACCCTACCCATAAGCTTAAATAGTCTTGATCGCGAGGGTGTGAGATTGCTGAGTCCCCGTGACTCACAGATACTTCCAAAACCTGTTTGCAGGTGCCGATGTTACCGAGCAGGTGATGCAACTGCCGGTGTCAAAACCGGCGGATCTCGGGTAGGGGGTCCCGAACTGTGTGTCTAAGGCGGATGGTAACAGGAGGCAGGGGACACAATGTTTTACCCAGGTTTGGGCCCTCTTGATGGAGGTAAAACCCTACGTCCTGCTTGATTGATATTGATGATATTGGTAGTACAAGAGTAGATCTAGCACGAGATCAGAGAGGCTAAACCCTAGAAGCTAGCCTATGGTATGATTGTATGATGTCCTACAGACTAAAACCCTCCGGTTTATATAGACACCGGAAAGGTTAGGGTCACACAAGGTCGGTTACAAAGAAGGAGATACACATATCCGTATTTCCTAGCTTGCCTTCCACGCCAAGTAAAGTCCCATCCGGACACGAGACGAAGTCTTCAATCTTGTATCTTCATAGTCCAACAGTCCGGCCAAAGGATATAGTCCGGCTGTCCGGAGACCCCCTAATCCAGGACTCCCTCAGGAGCCCCTGAACCAGGCTTTCAATGACGATGAGTCCAGCGCGCAGTATTGTCTTCGGCATTGCAAGGCGGGTTCCTCCTCCGAATATACCACGGAAGAATTTGAATACAAGGATAGTGTCTGACCCTGTAAAATAAGTTCCACATACCACCGTAGAGAGAATAATATTTCCACAAATCCAATTTGCTGACTTGTTTTGGC
Organism: Triticum urartu; assembly: GCF_003073215.2. Lineage (NCBI taxonomy): Eukaryota > Viridiplantae > Streptophyta > Magnoliopsida > Poales > Poaceae > Triticum > Triticum urartu. The sequence goes on along the minus strand of NC_053026.1, from coordinate 199,936,825 downwards.
AACACGACATTATGTCACGGCCAGTGATTATTTGAACCGTTTCCTTTAACTAGCCCCGCACATAACGCGAGGTAGTTTTTTGACACGCCTTGTCAAAGCAGAGATCGTGTCCCCTTATCACGGGATTCTCATCAATACGGGTGTGGGTAACTCAACCGCGCCATCGATTATGGCGCTTGAGGGACAAGCGAGTTTTACCAGGATAGTGGGGACGCATAGTTTCGTACGCCCATATAAAGGGATAAGGATTTACCTTTTCATCCACGCCTTCTTCCTCCTTTGCTCATCCACCTTCGCACACTCGAGCTCCAGCGCCCAAGTTCGCATTTCCCACCTGACCTTCTCCAGCCATGTCCGGAGCGGGAGGCAGGTGGATGGTCTCCTCCGTCACGGAGGGACATGTCAAGAAGCTAAGGAGAGCCGGATACTTGCCCGACGACATCGCGCACCGGCTCCCAGAGGAGGGGCAGCTCATCCCCACCCCCAGGCCCCATGAGAGGGTAGTGTTCCTTACCCATCTCCTCCGCAGACTGGGATTTCCTCTCCACCCATTTGTCCGGGGGCTCATGTTCTACTATGGCCTAGATTTCCACGATCTGGCCCCGAACTTCATCCTCAACATCTCGGCATTTATCGTCGTGTGCGAGGCTTTCCTCCGCATCAAGCCCCACTTCGGCCTATGGCTGAAGACTTTTAATGTCAAGCCGAAGGTAGTGAGCGGTCGCCAGGCGGAGTGCGGAGGCGCCAGGGTGGGCAAGATGCCCAACGTCACATGGCTCAAGGGCTCCTTCGTGGAGACCATAAAGGGCTGGCAATCGGGGTGGTTCTACATCACCGAGCCGCGTGACCCTAAATGGGTAGCGGCCACCGAATTCCGATCTGGCTTCCCCACACGGATCACCTCCTGGCAAGAGAAGGGCCTGTCCTGGGGTAGTTCGGGAGAGCTGACCGGACTCCAAACATGTATTCAAAACATGGTGAACAAGAAGCTCAAACTCGTCAACATAGTCCAGGTCATGCTCCATCGCCGGATCCTCCCGTGCCAACAACGGGCCTTCAACTTGTGGGAGTTCGACCCGGCGCAGCACCGGACTCTGAACAGGCTCTTTGACACAACTCACGAAGATGCCTGGAGGGTGCTGTTCAAGAGCGCCGAGGTCCCCCCTCCCACTACTGAGGATCGCGGATTCAGCGCGGTAAGCTGCTTTACCTATTACAGGATACTTGTTTTTCATAGCTTGACTCCATGCGGGATCTAAACTCCCATACCTTTGACAGGACTGGCAGGAGACGGTCGGACAGATCGATTGTCTGGCTCCTTTGCCCGAAGGCCCAGCAGACGCCCTTTTGGCGAAGATGCTGACTCCGGCTCCTTATACGGTGCCAGAGAAGACCAAGAAGGCCAAGGGAACCCGAAAGAGTTCCCGGTGCCAGGCGCCATCGGACTCCCCGTCCGAGGACTCTACGGCGCAATCCTCCCCTGAAGGCGAGGAGGCAGAAGAAGATGCTCCCCCTCTAGATGGGGGAGACAAGAAAAGGAAGGCCGCCCCAACTGGGGAGGCCGAAGGGTCCAAGAAGGGAAGGGCTCTCCTTCCGGACAGTTCTACCACCGCCGCCGACGACGAAGACGAGTGGCTGCCCTGGGTCAAGCCCCTGGGGAAGTCGTAAGTATTCGGATACCAGAGTCACTTCATAGCACCCCCTTTTTCACACTGCTTTACCTAACGCCGAATGTGATAATGCAGGCCGCCCCGAGCCCGCATCGATGTATCATCGGACGGCTCCCTGGGCTCGTCGGATATGGATAGCGATCTAGTTCTGACCGCCACCTCCCCTCATCCTGTGGACGACGCCGAGGTGCTGTCTCAAGAGGCACCGGGTCGAGGGGAGAAGTCCCGGAGGCGCCTCAAGGCGGCCTCCCGGACTCCGGGAGCAAAGGGGACAAGGCCCCTGAGGGCTCCGAGTTTGGCCCTTAGCCGAACACCGCGCCGGAACCTCCAGTGGTTCCGGACTCGGACAGGCGGCCTCGTTCTAAGAGGGGCAAGACACCTGCACCGGTGACCTCTGTCCACCCAGAGGCGCCGGACAATCTGTTGGAAGCGCTTCGCAGCGCTTCCATCGACGAGGAGCACCGCACTATTATGAGTGCGGTGATCCAGAAGGTTCAGTCCGCTAAGAGCGGATTGACTGAAGCCTGTGCCAGCCTTCTAACAGGCTTTGAGGTAAGTGTTTAAAATATAAGAAAAATATTACCGCATAGACAATAGCCCCTGATGCTCTGTTCGGTGTTCACAAAGAAAAGCCAAATAGAGGATCAAACAATATCATAGGAGTCTAATATGAGTATGTCAATATGCATATGCATGCTTTGCTGCTGGCGTTCGCCGCACTGACTGCGGAGGTCGCCGTACTGAAGCAGGACCTTAAAGGGTCCCAGGACGAGCTCGGCCTTACCAAGAGGCAGCTCGAGGAGAACAAAGGTAAGTAGTACCTAGTCTGTGGATATGTATGAAAAGAATGTGATTGCAAAATGACAGGATCATCATGAATTTGCCAGGGGCCACGGCCGAGGTGGCGACCCTAAAGCAAGCGCTGTCCGAGGCCGAAGATAAAGCGGCCAAGGAGCGCACCGAGCAAGAAAAGCAAGAGGCTCGAGTGGGCAAGGTACAGCAAGAGCTCCAGGCTCTTGTGACAAAGCACGAGGCGTTGGAGCTTGACTCGAAGCCGCGAGAGTCTGAGCTTGCCGCTGCCCTCGAGAGCGCAAAAAGTGCCAAGGCCGAAGCCCAAAAAGCCCTCTAGGAGATCGACGCAATGAAGAAGATAGTGGCGGGTAAGGCATTCTATATGCAATGCAAGCATGTAAAAGTAAATTACCGATTACTTACCCGAATTCGGAGCTCTCCAGGAGCATTCGTAGAATTGCCCCGCAGCGTGTCGGATGCCGCGAAGTTTCATTGGGCCGAGGATGGAAACTCCACGGAGAAGTTGTTTTGGGCCTAGTATACTGGGACCGAACACCCAGTGTTTGTGAGCGACCAGCTAAAGCAGCTGGTCGAGCTGCACAAGGTGGCCGAACAGGCCATGAAGGGCTTTATAGTCCGGCTGTGGCCTGGCGACGCCCTTCCGAACAGCTACTTCAGCCTGGTGAGGCGGCTTGTGGATGCCTGCTCGCGGCTGGAGGTCATTAAGCGATCCGTCTGCATCGAGGGTGCACGCCGAGCTTTCACCCGTGTGAAGTTGCAATGGGTCAAGCTAGACGCCGTGAAGTTGATCAAGGAAGGGCCGCCGGAGGGCAAGGAGCATCGTCACCCCGAGATGTACTATGAGGGTGTTCTGGAGGGTGCCCTTCTCATAGCGGACGAGTGCACGAAAGATGGAATATTTGAGTGAAACTTGCTCGTGTGGTCCTGTATGATGAAAACTTGTTTCATATGTGCTATGCAATGCTTGTTTGAATTTAAAATATTACCTTCTGTTTGGCTGTTTATCCAATCTGAGAGATGGCTAGTCCTCGGCTTCTGCCCCCATGCCGCGACTGCTGGGGTGTTCGGGATAAACCTGAGCACTCTTGTTCGCATTCTTGGGTCCTTCGAGGGAGGCGCTCAGCACAACGAACAAGGCAACCAGACTAATAACGCTTTATCACTCTCACTTAGCCATAGAATTCTATAATTTTAAATTTCGGCGAAGCCCCTGGTATTCGGAAGGCCGAATTCGGGGCGCAATACACGCCTTTAAGCCGGACAGGGCCGGCCCCTCGCTCGAAGTGGCATAAGTCTTTAGGGAATCGAAACCTCGCCGAACAGCGACTAGTCTCTCGCCTTATCATGACAGTCAGTTTTAGCTTTCTCTACTGAGCTGCTTAACCCAGCAGAACCGGGGCACAATCGCAGTAGTTCTCCTAGCGCTACCTTAGCCGATAGAGCGGAACGTAAGGTACCAAAACATAGGAGCCGGGCAAACCCAACATTTGACCAAATACATGATTCGGAGCTGATGCATATAATGCTATAAGTTCGGGGTGCCGCACTTGTGAAAGTGTTTGGACTTTTCACACGATATTGTGGGGTACATAAGCCCCTGGTGTATTGGTCGTACCAAAGTGTACGGTTGCAAGGCGTCATTTAATGAACACATATATATAAAACATGAATGCAATAATATTCGTAATGTTATGCATTGTTTATTCAAAAAGGTGCGTTAAAGCAGAATGATACAGCTAGTGCAATAAGCAAAGAGTTGGACTATGTCCCTTCCAAGGGCAAGCTGAGGAATAGTATTAAATCAAATATTTCGCTCGTTACTGTAATCCACCTGGGAACTCCTTGGTGTGACGTAGCTTTCTGCCTCCTTGGTTGCGGCATCATGTGTTCGGCAATAGTGTTTCCAGATAGGGTTTCCAGAGATTAATGTCCTGAAACAGAGAAAAATAACCAAGCGGGAAGCCCTTAGTGCGGTTTAAGCCGCGTCTTGGTGATGAGGACATCAATACCATTGTTACACCCACAGCCCCTACTGTTACATATACTGGACCAATTACTAGAGCTCGCGCACGCCAATTAAATTACCAGGTACTTTTGTTTCTTGGTAATGATTCTAATGTTCATGAGATTATGATGTTGCCTAAATTGGATACATTTGTTTTGCTTTCAAATGAAGGGCCTAGCTTGGAGAAGGATGAACATTGGAGAAAGAACACGCATGAAGTTGATGGCATGCGCAAGGGGATCAAGAACGGAGTTACAAGTGATGATTTCAGGACTTTGAAGCCGCCATAAGGAGTGCATGAAGCCATGGACGAAATATACAAGATGCCACTTCATAATATTCGTCCATAGGCTATTCTAGGTGCTGCGTCACCTTATTAATGGGCCAGGCCCATGTAATTTCGAAATACTTAAGTATAGGCTATTTTTAGAGTCCGTATGTGTGGGGAAACAAGAGTTAGGGTTGGTTTCGGACCCCACCCTCAAGGGCCACGAAATTCCCCTCTCTTCCTCCATATATACAGCCCTTAGGGCGTCGTTTAGACTTTGGGTTTTGTTTAGATTAAAAGTTCGCCATAGCTGCAACTTCGCGTACTTCGTTTGTGTCCAACGACCAGACCAAGACGTCACAGAACCCCACCTTGATCAATAAAGCTTTCATCTTATATTCGCAATATCCAGATTGCAATCTCAGTTTCTTGCTTGTTCTTCGTTTGCTCGCAGGAAACAGGCCCTCGTGGTCAGGTTGATCGTGCTCCGGCGTGGTCAATAACCCTCGGAAGTTGGTTTAGCGATTGCTAAGGCGCGACGTCTCGCACGTTCGTAGTCGGATCGTCAAGGTCGACTCCCACAGAAAACGATAGCCACCATCTCATCGAAACATCGGGACACCTTTGCCTCTATCATACCCTCAAATGACGGTAAAAAGATAACCTGACCATGTGCTTGTGTGTGTTGTCCCAACTCTCGTGATGGTGAAGATGTGTCCGTTGTCCAAGAACTTCTATCTTCGGAACCTGTCATG